>NC_081138.1:9389100-9561600 GCF_958295425.1 Solea solea
TTAAAAACACTTGTTGGAGCTGCACCTTAATTTCCTTGTATGTTGTACAATGACAATAAAGTCTGTTTAAATCTATTTATATCAGAGGAATCAGAAATGCTTTGTTTGAGTGGTAGGACACTACCACTTAATTGCTCCTTTGCACATCCCGCAAGGAGAGAGACTGTTACGCTCTCTAATAAGAGCGGTTTGACTACAAAGAGGACCCAACAATGCAGAGGAGACAGAACACGGTTTAACAAGGTTTATTGCTGATGCAGCTGTGCCGGGAAATGGCGAGAGCCCAAGGTAAGAATCAGTGAGTGGGGAATGCTGGATGGAACAGACTCACGATGGTGATTAGAGACAGGGGAGGTTCCAACAGCCGAGATGGGTTGTGGTGAATCCGAAGCTCTCGGGGAAGCAGGAGACGTGGCGACCTGAGGCAGAACAACACCAGTGAGTATTCCAGAAGTCAGAGTTTCAGAAATCACAGCAGAAGTCATAGGCGTTACCACTGGTAGAGCAAAAACAATCTGACACTGGTGACTGGGACGACAAAGGCTTAAGAAGCCTTCAGGAGAAGGTGAGTATGAGCCGCCGCAGGTGTTGCTGATCACCAGCATCTTCAGTGGAAGTAGGTCAGCTATGCCACCTGCAGAGAGGGGAGAGAGAGAGAGAGAGCAGCACGGAGGAAAATAACGAATAATAAGAATAATAACGGTGGAGGAGAGTGGGATCGTGACAGAGACATTATCACTGGACCCACACAATTTAAAGGTGTGGGCTCACGCTATAGAGAGTGAATCACATCCCCCGGGGTGTGTTTTGTTTATTGTGTTTTTTTGTGTATAATGGTATCCATGTTCATTTATTGGATATATGTGATTTATAGTGATGGTGGGATGAAGCCTCATGAGGCACTTGGTTCGAGAAAGGGTTCATTTCTCGAAGCTTCATGTGCACACAAAACCACCTACTGGCCAAGTGTATAATCACAGACAGCTGTATCTGAACCACATAATGTGTGATGCATTGAATTTTTGTGTCTGTTGTGTCTGTCCAAAAAATGTATGACAAAATAATTTCTGTACATATGTGTATAATATTTTTTTTGAATGCATTCTGTGTGTTTAAATTTTCCCAAAATGGTAGTATCATATTATGGCAGGTTGTGCAATGTTTTTTCTGAAAATGGCATGGGCGTAATCAGGCAGAGGACAGTGAAAGTGCTTGTGGAACTAGGAAAAGGGCACAGATTATGCTTGTGTAACTTGGACAATGATGTACAGGAGCGGGGAAATTTCATTCATTTTTATTCAGAAACAAGAGTTTCTCAACAGTTTTTGGTTTTAAACAATTTAGCTTACCTTGTTAGGAGATCTCAGATCGAAGTGTTTCCACACAGGGGAAATCCTCCTCATCCTCGCTGGCTCCATCCTATCACCTATCCTACTCTCCTCACTCTCCTAAATCTCTCTGGCCGTTTCTCAATACTCAAGTAAGCAAGTATGTTCTTGCTTACTTGGGAAGTATATACTTGAGAAGTACGCTGAGAAGTACACTGTTTGAATGGTGACTGGCACCAAGTGCTGCAGCCTCACTACGGTGTGGATAAATGAACATATGAAATACTTTTAATAAATGCATATATATGTTGTTATTGTTTTTACATTTTAAATATTTAACTTCATTTATTAATTTATTTCTATTTAAATATACAATACAAATAATACAATGTGGAAAATAGATATATTACAGCATTGTAGAGTAGTATATATATATATATATGACTTGTACAAATATATACTAATCTACATATCTAATATTTACATATTATATTTAAATACAGATACAATGACCGTGCAACTTTAATATAAATCTAAAATTCCAGGTTAAAATAAATACAACATTAATAATATACGAACTTTCAAACTGTCAGGTCAAAACGTTTCCATTAAAAACAAAATAACACGTCAACAACAAATCTATGGATCACACCAAGCATCTAATGACAGCAACGTCTGAGCCAGCGGATCATTTCATCAGGACAGGCCGAGGTAATGCTGCTCTGCGCCGGGCACAGTGAGCGCCGAGCGTCCCAGAGGCGGAGCTGATCATCGTCATCATTTTTGGCTCCTCCCCTAAGTGAAGCAAGCCTCGATACGCGCTTTGTGGAAACGCCTCCTTCATTACTCGACACACGCTTTGAAGCCTCGGCACATCTCGCAACATCACTAGCAGAGCCGGATTAACGCTAAGGCAAACTAGGCACGTGCCTAGGGCCCGATTGGCAGGGGGGCCCAGACAGAGGGACAATCAAAACCTAAAAACTTGGTCCGCGTTTCAAGACGTTTTACGCTCCTCATCCCGATGACACGACACTGTCAGGGCGCTCTGAGGACAGTCTGCTCCGATCGACAGCCGTGCTGGCGGCAGGCGGGCGGGAGAAGCAGTAGCGAATGCACATGTCCGCGGCATGGTCCGGGCGGGGGTTCGCTGTAAACCAATCTAGAGTTGGCTTGGACCACCGGCGGAGGAAATTTCATGTCAAACTTATGTGTGACACTGCACTATAGAAATGACTGAAACGTGACTAAAACTAATAAGCGTTTTAGTCCAAAAGACTAAAACTAAGACAAAATCTAGAATGGCTTCCAAAAACAACACTGCACAGTACACCATCCAGAGAAACATCCAGACCAGTGGAGAAAACTGCTGAACAGTCCAGACCAGGAGCTGAGCTGCTGAGTGTTGAATACCAGAAAATGGAAGAGAGGTGATGCTTGTCCATGAAAATAAACCTCTTTACCACAACAGCACAGTTTCTCTTACTGCAAATGTTATTGGTCTTTGTATATTTGACTACTTATTAAACTATTCAATTTATTCAATACATTTAATTAAGATTTTCTGCAAAAATGCAATAGCTTACAACATTTATCTTATTTGCTCTGTTTACATAGCAATGCTGACACCTATTGGTGATTTACTGGTACTACTGCCTTAACAATGACACTCGCAATGGATAAGATAAGGATAATTTAATAGCATTTAATAGAGCCTTGTAGTAACGTATAAATACGGTAATAAAAATCAAAAAATAGTCTGATAGACTGTTTAATATACGACACATGGCTTATTTTGGCATACAAAGAACCAAGTCGTAACCAAAGACTACGCTATGTAAAATGTGAATTCACTTTTATTAGTAACGTTGGTAACTTTCAGATTTCAATTCATAAATAACATCGATGGAGGTCCATTTATTTAATCCGGCTCTGGCAGTACATCACCTTGAGCTCAGCACAGAGTCTGCCCAGGTCAAACTGTGCCCCGTAGCTCTCATCCAGGCTCCTGAGCTCTGCTTCGGGAAATGTCTGCTTGAACTTTGTGAACAGTTGTGCATCCAGCAATGAAACAAACAGTAATCGCTTGTGATCTTCAAATCGATTCCTGATCTGCGTGATGATACTGTCGATTAGTGCTGTGTGTAGCTCTTTAGATAGATAGATAGATAGATAGATACTTTATTCATCTCACAGAGAAATTGCTTGCGTGGGTCTGGTCGGCCTCTGCCTGCGCTCGGCTGTCCGCGGCCTCCACTGTCCTCTCATAGATGGCATCAAATTTTCCACGCTCACCTTCAAGACTGCAGAATCTGCAATTCTGGCCAGACAGGACTGCATGTCTGAGCTCTTATTTTGCAGTATTCCAAAGAGCACATCAGCAAAGTCAAAAATGCCGATGAAAGAAAAAAGAAAAAAGCACATCAAAGCTTTTTAACTGTGACAAGTGTCCTGATGCACAATACACTGTTTCACTGTCAAAGTCCTCCGCGTGATCGAAAATTAGAGAAAAATATCACTTATACGGTGTAACTCATGCGGCATTGAGTTTGAGACCCCTGCTTTAAAGTCTACTTTGTATTTACAACTCGTTTTTGTTCACCTGTTTCGAGTCAATAAATGGATTAAGCTACATTTAGCCTACAGCTGACATTCAATGTCAAGCTTGTGTGAGTTGCTTCAATTTGAAACATCGGAAAACATACAGCTTCACCATAAACTGGCATATCTTTAAGTTATTCCCATGAAGAAAAATAAAATAAATACAACTGATATTTATCAGAGTACTACATACAGTGATACTGACTGACCTTGTCTGTTCCTTAGTGGTCCACACTTTAACGATGTTCATGTGCTTGTTGAGCTGGATCTTGACCACCTGCTCGATTTGGCTGTTAAACTTCATGAAGCTCACTGGTGTGTCACGTATAAAACAAGTCACTGCAGTTTCACTCAGCCGTGCAGTGATGACTCCGTCCATATTAAGTAGGTACTTTTTTGTAGTGGAGATGCAACCTAATCGTGCCGTGTTGTGCCGACGCGAGGCGAGGTGAATAGAGCCGGTGGAAAAAGAGGTGAAGAGCTCAGGAGCAGAGCCACCTGCTGCTATGAAGGTCGCCCCAGCTACGTCATCAGAAATCTCCAACTTGATGGTAATGACTTCCAGCGCAGGAACAAAGAACTCATCGCAGACGATGGCCAGGGCGAAAAACATGTAGATCATGCCTAAAATGTGTCAACGCTGTTCTACCGTGAAGATGTCCGCTGGGTATTTACCTTTAATGTGAGGGGGCTGCTGTGTGTGTGGGAGGGCTGTGGTGGTAGATGGCAGTGGAGTTGGAGGAGGTTTGGAAGTAGATACACTGTTCAAGATGTATCCTGTTGACAAATATCACCATACTGCTCTTCACCACCTCATCCTGTGTCTTATTATATTCCATCACCTCCCAAATGTTGACCTCCACGACATCATCATCATCATTTTCACCGCTCTCTACTCTGAGAACGCCATCCCCCTGCGAAGACAATTTTGACAACCTGGCTTTCAAAGTCAGAGTGTTGACCAAACACAGCAGCACACCTGAGATGAAGAAGAGGACACGACTGCGCCTGAGTCGAGCCTGAGTCTCCTCAGAACAAGAGATGACGAGCACACGTTCATTGCCCTCATGGTCTCAACTCCAGACAGGAAACTATGTAAGATGCATCCTTATTCCTTCATCTTACCATGGTGAGAAGACACTACTTCTTTTAAAGCTGGCAGTTTCAACCTGTGGAAGGACTGAAAACAGACACTCACACACAGCTGAACATGACATCATTATGAACATGTTTTTTCTGCTGTATTTGCAATTGCAGAAGCAGATCTACCTGCCAGCTGTTACTATGGCTATAAAATCACAGGCTTTGGCATCTCTCATAAAAAATGGGAATATAAACAGGACTCTGTGTGAAAACTAAGTAATTGAATCCGGGAATTGACTCAAATTGTACTTAGTTTTAGATCATGAGTGCATGTGAAATGCACACTAATCGGGTAAAAACGAATCACATTAAGCTTTAGCGCATTAAGCATTTTCTATTCAGCATGAAGAAAAACAGTACATTTGTACTGTAAAAGTATGTACGATTAAGGTTAAAGGTAACATCGAATGCTGGTATAGCACATATATGTTAGTTATGGAGGTCTACTTACATATATTAACTTGTTTTCATGGTTAAAATCCTCCTAATCGCTGCAAACGAGCCGATCAAAATATCTCCTCACTGACGCTCTCGTCAGCCGCGCTGTTTCAGACCAAAATCACACCCCCAGAACCTGAACTGTGTTGTGATTGGCCAGCCAACGAGAGCTTTCCCACTGTCCTGTGATTGGTCAGGTACCTAGAAGTGACGTAATTGGTAGGCCAGCTCTCAGATACCCAGCTCCCCCTCTGGCACGGTGGATGCTCTGCATCTCAGCAGCTACAACAAGAGTAGTTCTTCTTCTTCTGGTGAAGGAGTGGTGAGGATTTCTGATGACATCATCAGCATAGGGAAGTGCCGATCCGCTTCGCAGAGCCCAGGAAAACAATACAACACTATTTTCTCAGCAGTGGCTGAACTGTTTGTTGTGAAACTTTAGGGTTTCATAAACGAGGTAATGACGCAGATACACACACAAACGCAGCGTTAATTGGAGCTTCCGGTCTATGTCGCCTTTAATTGAGGACTAATGTAATGGCATATTACATGCACATAGATGTTTCTTTAGGTCACACAAGGTTCAGTGGATAGTTGTTTCCTTGGGTCACACAAGGTGTAGCGGACAGTTATGAGTTTCCTGT
The DNA here is from genome assembly GCF_958295425.1 of Solea solea. NCBI lineage: Eukaryota > Metazoa > Chordata > Actinopteri > Pleuronectiformes > Soleidae > Solea > Solea solea. Next base: position 9,395,255 of record NC_081138.1, read on the forward strand.
TCTTATCTCCTCCCAAGAAACTCCCTGTTCTCTTTTGATATCTGCTAGTTTTCACAACACCTTATTGGCATCATATCAGAGAACTACTCTATCTGACGAATATCCTGTTTCTTTCTATATCACGTACACATATTGCTGAAGACATGTTTATATACGCCTTGTTTCTCTCTGCTTAGTGTTGTTCACTTTGCAGACTCTTTGACTCTGTAAACTGTGCTCCTCTGGTTGCAACTCAGATTAAATCAACTTGCTTGTATTCATCCGACTCAGTTCTCGTGCTTCATCTCACTCACAAAAGTTCCCATAACACTAATTAAAGCCAGTGTGGATTATTACGCATGTTTGGTGCAAACTGTCAACCTATATTTATTCAGCAGCAAGAAATAATACTGTAACGCTCACCCCAGTGCTGCAGCGTTGAATAAGGAGGCGATGACTGGCTTGCAACTTCTGTGCATTTATTTGTGAAAACACAGCTTAACTCTGGTCACTGCTGGCCGTGACCATGCTGTACATTTAGTCGCACAACAACACACGAGAGCAACAACATCAACCTCGGGTTGTCTCCCCCCCTCTCGCGAGACAATCCCACCCCAATAAGGCTCAACTGAACCACATTAGTGCATAACACCTGTGACCATTTACATAACTGGTGAACTCATAACAACAGAAACACATTAACTCAGATCATTACAATATCATAAAAAGACAATGTTTCACGTAAGTATGTGCAGTGTGCGGTGCTGAGGGTCTTACCTGTGCTGCCGCCACTGACTGTGAGTCCAGCTGTACATATCGGATGCAGAGATGCTGACTCTGGAATTTTGAGAGCTTCAAGGGCGCACTGCATGCCAGGGCTTGAACGTGGCTCAGCCTAATGCTGCTAAAGAGGATTAGGAGACAAACACCTCTCACCTTCCCTTCCCACACAAAAACTCTATCAATAAGACATCTAAACTGTGAACTGTTTGCATTGTTTGATCCTGATATGAGGAGAATTTGTTAAACACATATGAAATACAGGGATATTAAACATGTGCCTGACATTTAGAGATATCTAATTAGCGATTTCATGAAATAATTTGAACTGTTACTTATAACTGTGATGAAGAAGATGACTGTGATGGAGACAGGGCTGGTCCAAGCCTTTAGGGGGCCCTAAGCAGAATTTGATTTGGTTTGATTTACATTATCAATTGTATTAATACAGGCGGATTATGAACTACTGTCAGGACAGGACCACCCTATTTGTTCAAGAGTGGGTGGATATGGGAAGTGGGGTCTGGGGGAGGAACATTTTGAATCTGGTAGATGCGATTTCGTATATGCTGGAGCATTTATGAGATGGCCAGATGGAGAAGGTGAAAGGCCACGTGGCGCTGGTCATGGCGACACACAGCAAGAGTGTGTGGGAGTGATTGTGGGAACTGCGGTTTTTTAACTGTGGTTTTACCTGTGTTTTTAACGTTTTTAACGTCTTTTTAAATATTTTAAATACCCGAGTCATCATGGATTTAGTGAGTGTTTTTTTCCTGAACTTGGTCGCTCTTGGGAGTGCTATAAGCGTCCAACAGAGCAACCGACCTGACAGGCTCCGATACAGCCGTGACTTCCTTATTCACTGCAGCAACTCAGGGGCAGTGATTTCACCTGATGGCATCCCGCCGGAGATCCGGAGGAATTGGGCTGGAGGCTCCCGTTCGGACCGGCTGGCATCGGTGGCGGCGGGGCATGCAGCTTTTCGGAGACCCGGAAGCCCTCGGCAGCGGACTGCGGCTCGAGTGAGGAGGCGTGGCCGGAGAGGAGGTGTGCGTCAGCGGCTGCGGAGACTGGGACTCCGCCGCTTGCCGCTCCCTTCAATTATCCTCGGCAACGCGCAGTCTCTGAGAAATAAGGTGGACGAGCTTCAAGCGAATGTGAAGCATATCTCGGAGTACAGGGATGCCTGTGTGATCGCTTTAACCGAGACCTGGCTGAAGGATTATGATCCGACTCAAGATTTTGACATTGATGGTTTTGGTCAGCCTTACCGGCTTGATCGTGACGCACAAATCACCGGCAAATCATTGGGAGGGGGCGTGTGCTTGTACGTCAATCTTCGTTGGTGTAAGTCTGTCAAAATAAGAGAATCCATATGCAGTCCCCACATCGAACTCTTATCAGTCTCACTGCGCCCATTTTATCTGCCAAGGGAAATCCCACAGGTGTTCCTGACAGTGGTTTATATACATCCCAGAGCTGATACGGCAGAAGCAGCGTCCACTATTGCTAAACTTGTGCACCAATTGCAAAATAAATGCCCTGATGCCCCACATTTTATCCTTGGTGATTTTAACACTTGTAGTCTGAAACAGCATCTTGGACATTTGCACCAGTATGTAAAATGTCCAACGCGACATGGTAAAATACTGGACTTGTGCTACGGCACTATAAAGGGAGCTTACAAATCCTTCCCACTGGCTCCACTTGGCTCTTCTGACCACAGCTGTGTCTTGCTTGCTCCGGTCTACCAGCCGGCCCTCAAGAAGGGGAAAGTTGAGCGCAAAGAGGTCGCTCTATGGACAGAGAGCGCTATTCGGGAACTGAATGGCTGTTTGCATAATACGAACTGGGATGTTTTTAAAGACTCATGTACTAATTTAGATGAATTGACTGACACTGTGGTAAATTATATTACCTTCTGCGAAGAGATGATAATCCCAAGAAAGACAATCACACTGTATCCTAATAATAAGCCTTGGGTCAGCAAATCCCTCAAGAATTCTATCAATAAGAAAAAAATAGCTTACTATCAAGGAGACATATCTGAACAAAAAGAAGCCCAAAAATTGGTGAAAAGGGAAATCAAATTGGCCAAAATGCAGTACAAGGACAAGGTTCAGGATGAATTCAGGATGGGCAATTCTCGCTCCGCTTGGAGAGGAATTAAGTCCATGATGGGAATCCAGGACAAGAAGAAAAGAGTATCTAACAGTGACAAATCTGACTCCACCCTGTCAGAAGAATTAAATCAGTTTTATTTGAGATTTGATTCAATTGACTTCTCTGGAGAATTGTCTAAATTCAGGGAAGTTCCAGTAAGCAGTGGGATTCAGATAGATGAAATCAGTGTGTGGAGCAATTTTTGAAAGACTAACCCAAGGAAAAGTTATGGGCCAGATGGAATAAGTGGCCGACTACTTAAATGCTGTGCCCCATTCTTAAGTGAAATCTTTACATACATTTTCCAGTGGTCCTTGTCATTAAATAAAGTTCCCACATTATGGAAAGAATCCACTATTGTTCCCGTGGCAAAGGTACCATCACCTAAGACATTAAATGATTATCGTCCTGTGGCCCTCACCTCAGTGGTGATGAAGAGTTTTGAGCGTATAGTAAAAAAGAGCTTGTATATAAAAATAAATACTATATGCAAATACTATATGTATTTATATGTACTTATTGTGTCATGTGTGTGCTATGTGAGCTCTACTGTGTTGAACTTTTGCTGTAAACCAAATTGCCCTTCGGGGACATTAAAGATTTTCAAATCAAATCAAATCGAAGGGCAATACCTAAATTTGTTCAGATTCATAGCCTTTTGCTTTTTGACTTACTGAGGTTGTGACTTGGGCTTGGGCCTCAGGACCCCTTGACCTCAATCGACCACAATCGCTATTTTTACAATGTTGTGTAAACTAATGCATGACACGTACTGCATATCTAAATAAATGCTTTTATTCAACCATTTATTTATATATATATATATGGGGATACAACATACTACGTACTAACATACTTTCTTTTTTATTAAGATTTGTAATAAAAGTGCCCAATTTACAAGAAATTTCACTAAAAGGTCATTTCAAGATGGCTGTCCAAAGGGCCCATTCAGAACTAATGGATGATCAATCATTAATCAATTAATCATCAGTCCCTAATAATTTCTAATTATTTCCCCATCACATTAGTAATAAGAGAGATAGAGGTAGATAGAGAGAAAACAACTTTAATATTAATGTATTTGGTCAGGAAACCTTTATTGTGGCTTACAATCAGGTGCAGCATTAGTCAGAACTTGTCTGTAGGATGAGTAAAAAAAAAAAAATCACACCACACAAATAAATATAAACACACACGATGTAGGCTCAATGGTGAACAGACTGAAAATGAAACAAGAATATATAAAATAGAAAAAGAAAATCAAGCCATTCAGTTACAATAATTAAAACACGTAGTGGGTGGTTTTTCCCATTGATGTGACTGTGACATTAGATAATGCACATATTTAAGTTATTACTAAATTTGTCAGTGCTAAAACTTACTCTGACCATTAAGTATGAGCATGAACAGTACGGAACATAATGAGCTCTACCGTTGTGCCACAGAGTCTGTTACACATACTGTATAAGCCGACAGAGGGCTTGTTACGTGAATGGGGTGAAGTCTGCCATTCATGCTCCAAATGTTAATACATTCAGTAAGGGGGTATTAATAAATTGTTAGTATATTAAGCAAAGCAGTGGATATTTCATCACAGAAAAATTTAAAAACCAGACAGGAATGATTGGCAAGTTAAATGCTAAGAATTTCAAATGTTAAATCTTATCAATTTTTCAGTGCCTTGCACTCATCTCTCCCCTTTCTTTTCTCCTGCTTTATATTATGTCAACATGTCACAAATATACACATACTTTAGAAAAACGTTCTTCAGACCTAATCTCATCTCTCGAGATTGTTTTCCAGGAGACAGTTGGATACACATTGTAAAGCGGGTGTTAGTATTCATAGTAATTAGGGACTTCATTAGTTACACCTGTGTAGGGATGGACGACATGGCCAAGAACACACTGATGAAAATTCCACAGATTAAGAAAGAAAAAAGAAAAATACAATAAATAAATACATTTAATTCAGTCAATCTGATAATTATCACTACAAATGTCGGACAATAATTTCTACCCCCCAAGTGTGATTTTAAACTTCTCTATATGATCAAAAACTAACAAAAAACATTCGCGGTAAGGCAAGTGTGTGTTCAAGAAAAAAAACCCAAGTATGTTTGCGCAATTTTTTAAATATCTTATGTTTATGTATACTGAACCTTTGTAATAGTGACATTGAAGGAAATTACATTGCAATACATATACTGTTGATCAGCCCTGTTACTACCTTATGACCTTGAACAGGTCAAATTGCCCACACAAGAGATAGAATCAGGAGCTGTGACTTCAGGTGCAAGTTTGAGACTTCTAGATTAATGATTTGCAATAAACAGTTCTAAGATTGTTAACGGTGATTCAAATGTTAATGTTTTAAAGGGGACATATTATGCAAAATCAACTTTTTAACCATTTTAATACTTATATTTGGGACTCTAAAGGCCCTAGCAGTCGCCAAATTGTGGAAAAAGAATACTCAGTCATGTTTTCGTGGTCCCCTTAGTGTAAGTATAGGCGATAAAACACACTATGTTGAATTCTCTGCGCTTATGACGGCAGCATGCGCATTTCACCGCGAATGTTACCGCCCCACCAGTAAGTTTACTTCGAGAGCTCCACCTTTGCTCCACCTTGTCCCTGCGAGAGTGCAGGCGAGGGAGGAAGAGCGGTATTATGTCAACATGGAGGGACAAGTGTGCTGTTCGTGGCTGCACAGTGGAGCACAGTGTTTTACACAAACTTCCAGCCTCAGAGGATTTTATATTTGAAGCTAATGTGCCGGATGAAGTCAGCAAACATGTTCGTGTGTTCGCACCACTTCGCATCAGACTGCAGCCAGCGGTCAGCCTATTTAGTCAGTGAATGTATTTCACCGGCGTACAAACACACACATTTTTAAGAAGGGATAGCACAGCTGATCGCCACCGCTGATCGCCAGCGGCGAGCTGCCTAAACTGCCGCTGTATGTGACTGTATCAGACCGGTGACTGTATGTTCAGTTTATGCAGTTTGCCGCTGGCGAAAAGTGGTGGCGATCAGCGGTGCTGTCCCTAAGTATCCATGTGTCGGAGGTCTCTTCCTGTGACGGCACTCTCTGTGAAAATAAGTTAAAAAGACTTAGGGACAGCACCGCTGATCACCACCAGTCAGACCGGTGACTGTATGGAGCTGGAGATCAGTCACATACAGCGGCAGTTTATTCAGCTCGCCGCGCGCTGCTGGCGATCAGCGGTGCTGTCCCTAAGTGTTTTTAACTGATTTACAGTTCGGCAGCGTTCGGCTCGATCCTTGTGTCGGACGTCTCTTCCTGTGACGGCACTCTGCCATATTGATATTGTCAGAGAACTAGTGGAGGGAGGGGGAGACGAATGGAGCAGAGGGAACAGGATCTGAGTGAGTGAGCGTTGTGAAGAGGACAAATCAGAAACCCCCTGGAAGAAGTGGGTGTGTTTTTGCCTGTGTCTCATTTGCATATAAAGGGACCACGCACAAAACCGAGCGTTCTGAAAGGGGCGGGTTTAGCAGGGTTATTGAACTGCTATGGTGCTTCATCCTTATGGTATTTTGACCAAAGCATGTGACTGACATGTTCATTAGGACACCAGGGAACTATTTTAAATGGGGAAATAGGGTATAATATGTCCCCTTTAATAGGTATTTGGGGGTAGTATTTTTAGGACATGATTTTCTAAAAAAATGTGAAAGGTACAAATAAAACAACAAATGTATTGCAGAAATTTGGTACAGTGCCACATTTTTTGTGAATACACATCTAGAATGGAACAAAAGCAACTTTAACTCACAGCAGAACTACAGCAACTGCCATTTCAATTTGTCAAATTGTCAGGATTTAAACTATTTAGTCAGGAGGAGGTTAACAGTTCACCAAGTGGAGGGAAAATCAAACCGATGCTCCACCGTTAGGTCAATGTGTTATATATGTGAAGGAGGGTGGAGAAAGAGAAAAAGCAATAAAAAGGAAAACAACTGCTTTGAGTGAACAGAGGTTCAGGGTGTGTTTAGAGTAAATAGTAAACACGCTGTTCAGTTAGTGGATTTTCCTTTTCCTTGAGCGGTAACGTCTTCTCCTCTGCTTGGACAGGTGTCGGAAATTGAAGAAGAGTCCTTGAGTGGAGAGAACAACTCCGTCAGTATACAGTTAACAGTAATGTTTGACTCCATTCACACCCAATAATATCTGTCCTGAGTGATCCATTCACAAGTGGACAGCTCCAAATACAAGTCTGAACTCACCCAATGTGTCCTGAATGTGTCTACAGATCACAAAAAACACTTTCAGAAATATCCATATTGTTGAGAATGTGCGAACACGATATATTCCCAGGACACCAATGTCCAGTCAGCTTTGTTAAAAATAATTTCTTGTACACAGACATACAACAAGTGTACTTGCATACAGCATGTAAGTGAGATCTGATCACAAGCAGAATCCTCAGGGATGCATTTTAATGCCAAGTGTGAACAACACTATTAAGTTCAATCTTTAAGGGTGGATGGTAATACCAGTTCTAATAGGAGCCTCTGTTTCATCAAGCGGCTGCAGGAACTGATTCTCTCTCAGGACTACATTATGAAATGCTTAAACTTGGAATTGTGGAAAATGTAATCTGTTGCCCCAATTCAGTCCAATTTTACTATAAGTTACTTCATGATCTGACAAACTAAACCATCATTAGAAGGCCTGAAATCATTTATTTTTATTTCTATTGAATTTAGTTTAAATAGACAGGGTTTTGCCTGTCACAAAAAAACAAAACTTGTTAGTGTATTTTGAAGACCAAAACTGATATGTCTAATTTGAAAAGGGACTACTGTTAGGTAGGGTGCCTCCATAGACTGTAAGCTCCTGACAGGAACAACAATATTCATTGATGTTCCCCCAAAAAGACATCTTTGAGAAGACATGTAGAAATAGTCAGAGTGGTATGTCAGTGGAGGTCTTACCCAGAAACATGATGACCAGGTAGAGCTGCAGAATGTAGGAGAAGCTCAGTGAGTGCCCCAGCACTGCAGGGAGAGGAAGGCTAAACAAACGGGTCTCATCAAAGATGGGCAGAGACTGGACCAAAGCCACCGCTGGGAGCATGTGAGGAATGACACACTGTCAGCCACATCCTTAATTTTATCATCTGATATAACAACCTGGTTTCTAACCAAGAACACTTACCTTCAGCTATGACCCCTAGTGGGTATAGAGGGATCCAGAGGCTGTATCTCAGCCACGTCAACAGCTCCCAGTCTGTACCAATGCAGGCCAGCATGTAGAAAGGGTATCTGGTGTAACAGATGGAAGGTCTGAGGTTAAGGCACACAACAAATCACGTGAACCAGAAGGAACAGGAGAGGAAGATGATTTGAGCTGACCTGAAGATCTCAATGGTGCTCCAAAGGTAGAAGACGAAGAAGACAACAGGTTTGTTTTGCATCTCCTCTAGGATTCCAAATATGACAAACAGAATAACGTTCCTCCCTGACACCTGCAACATCATGAAGCAATGGTATTAAGGGAATCTCACATTAGCCTCCCTATGATTTGTGAATGTCAAACCAGTAAATTTGCAGGAAATAAGATCACGGGCCAACCACAGCTTATTCCAGTCTGGCTTAGACTCCGTGGCAGGAGTTATTTTTTTCTATTACATTGACACTTATACAGTAAAAGGAGGACTTTGAGGAGTGATGCTTTTGGAAACAGAAACAGAAAAAGACAAACACTGAGAGCACGGGGCCCAGGGAGAAGAGCTGGCCCAGTGAGAGGTGCAGGAGCATAAATACTGTTTTCAATTTCTGTTCATAGATGTTTTGGGACATTTAAGTAAATTAAGTAGTGCTGTCAGCGTTACAGGACAGTCATGTTTTGTTTTTTTATCGACTGACGATCCTAAAATTAAGTAATTAAAGTTTCCAGCCACTTTTCCTGTATTCCTGTCTTGTCAACATTTGCCTCTGACTGTCACAATTTGAGTGAATCTATGCCCATGCGTTCAAATTAAGCCAAAAATGAACAATAATAATATTAAACTTTATTTGTATAGCACTTCTCTTCATTATGTTCAAATATTCAAACCCTATTGGGCATGTAGAGTATAGGACTGACATACAGCAATATATTGTATGTGTACTTTTTTCCATTTACCATAGTACTTTTACTGGTATTACCTGTATCATAGCAGGGACAAAACCAGTCTTGACCAGACCCAACAAAGGATTAATGACCTCGAACACAGCCATCATTTGACAGAAATACATCATATCAGCCATGGTGTGGAAAGTATCGTAGAATGAATCTGTAACGTGTGAGAGAGAAACAAGCAGAAAGTTGCATAAGCCAATAACCATAATCATCATTTGCAAAACAAATCCTTGTTGTCTTGTGGTTTATGTTTCTATTCAAATCTGAGCATCAGTGAATAGTTCCTCGCTAATAAAACAAAACAGACCTCTGTGCCCGTGTTCAGGACTGTTTGTTATTGTGTTATTTTACTACATGAAGGTACAAAATGTGTTTGTACCTTTTCTGTTTTTCTCTTCCTTTCACTTCTTTCTTGATGGAATTGAAATAAAAATACAAGAAATAAAATTTGATCTGTTTTAATTGCTGTTTTTATTTTTATTTAGTTAATCTCTATATACTCTGACAATTTTGACTGTTTTAATATTTAGCATTTTGTTTAACCCCAACCTTGTTTTATGTGATGTATTAAATAAAGAAAATGACAATCTCTGCAATCAGATTTTTATGGCACAATGAAATTAAGCACAGTATGTTTTTGAACATGGTTGGCATAAATATGTACAGGTCATAGGAATGAAAGATTAAAACTGAATTGAGATTCCAGATGTGAACTCATCTGGTATTGTCACTCTTGTCTTCACAGTCAACTGTCCTCATAAAGTTAAATATTTAGATCTAAAACATGGAGGCCTCACTGAAATGCCAGACAGGATAAGAAAGATGAGCAGGTTGTATACAACTAGGCGGGCTTAGCCAAACCTATTTGACAGATATCACTTTCAAAGGCAGGACGCTAACATCTGCAATCAGAGATCACAGTAACCACGTTTTCCACTACAAAAAACTACCTACTCAACGTGGGCGGAGTCATCACTGCACGGCTGCATGAAACTGCGGTAACTTTGTTTTACACACGACACACACACACACTAACGAGTGACTAGTTACTTGTAAAGCAGTTGTTTTCAGTGTAACTGAATCAGTACTTCCTCCATGACTCCTTCTGACAGTCACAGGACTGTAATACTGTACATCAGCAGGGTTTGTGATGCCGCTCACTGCTCCAGATCAGCAGTGCCGTTGCTAAATACACCAGACTCCTCTGTTAAATATTGAGATTTTAGACATTTCCCTGGTAATTGTTGGAGATTAACCCGTGTTTTCAGGATTGTTAACTCTTTTTAACTGATCTACAATTCAGCATTGTTCAGCTTGATTCTTGTGGGACGTCTCTTCCTGTGACAGCTCTCTGACCAATCAGTGGCTGGCAGTCTGACGATGTCACGCATAGTACCTACTCAGCACGCTTGGAACCTTGCCAGAGCAGGTACTAAAAAAGTACCTGGTACTAGGTACTATGCTAGTGGAAACTTAACCATGCTGTGTTGAGGCGAGGTGAGTCAAGCCGGTGGAAACACGCCATTAGTTTCATTTCATGAACTTAACAAACCTTGACCAAGGATGAAGAGTCGAACAGTCATGTTAACAAAGATCCAGGAGAATCCCAGGAACTGTACCAGGTTGTACACAAACAAGTAGCCTCTCTTCAGACCAACATAGGCTGAGGAAACATAACAAAACACAAAGGATCAACTAATGATGATGAGACAGCTGCAGAATTACATAACTGTCAGTTTATTTCACCAGAAACCTCTATTGTGTTATAGTGTTATGTGATGTTATGTTATATTGCTGGTAAGGAGCTCAGTGTTACTCACGATCTTTACGGATTCTCGACTCCACACTTATCTTGTTTATCATTTCCTCCTGAAAGAAAAAAAAAATCACACAATTAAACATGAATATATACTGTATATATATAAAATATGACATAAAAATAAGTATGTTTAAAGACTTTATGCTTGAAAAAAATCCTCCACTTCCTTTAAGAAACTGAACCAATCAGAAAAATACAGTCATCCCAGTAAGAGATGACTTTTCTGAAAGTACACCGTCATGACTTGATTCTTACACAATAAGTGAGGCAAAACCTCTGTTGGCTTGCAGGAATATGCATGATGAGAACACAAGGCTAAAAAAAGGAAGGCTTCCTCTACATGGCGTAGTAATTTGCATCCACAACAGAACATTTTTTATCACTTGCTGGCCTCATACCAGCTGCATCAAAAGTGAAACAAACTTTTCTAGAAGAGGATATTTTACTCTATTCAAAGCAGGTTTGTTTTCATATTTTTCCATTTCCTACCTTAGTCTGAAGCTCCATCTCGGCGTCAGACTCATCCAGCCAGCGGTCAAAATCAGGACCAAGAAACAGAGGCTTCTTTTCCTGCAGCGTCAGCCGGTCCCACCAGCGCTCCTCCTGCTTCTTGATCTTGATGTCCACCTGACGCTGGGTGGATTTATGGTCAATCTGGAGTCAGCCATTACACACAGAGAAGAAGAAATGCATAACTAAAACATGCATGAGGAAATGACACAACTCTCTACTTTATTATTCTGTATCAGTCATGTAATGACTGAGTAACAGATGGTCAAAAACCTTTGAATGTCTTAGGGATGTATAAATGAAAACTGCAGGCCTAATCTTAAACACTAATGTGCACCTCCGTTGGGTTACTACATGTAGACTAAATAATAGTTGACCTCTTCTTTCCTGACCCTCTTTTTGGGGTCCATGCTCGAAAATGACACCCATTCTAAATAGCCTGTATCTCTGCAATTACAAGCTCTATGTGAATTATCTTATCTTAACCCTTTACTCTTGTGAGATTCCCCAGAAGCATCACTGTAGATGCCACTGTGTCAGAGTAAATGCAGATGTAACCCAGCATAAATTAAAACAAATTCACTCGCATTAAAAAAAATTGCATTTTAAAGTAAATATCACCTTTAAAAAGGTTTTAGTAAAGAGATGCCTAGGCCTTCTCTGGCTTGGCACAGTTTGGCCCCATCTGTGCCATTTGAGATTTCTTAGGTACCAAATTATTAAACCCATTTACTTTTATTTACATTTCACAATTTGTCTATAAAAAAACTGTTTTGAATTAAAAAATTACTTACATAAACATATATGTGCGGTCTGGAGAGTAAAGACAACTCTGACTCTGCAGCATGTTCAGTTATGCAGGGCCATAGCTCTGGCTAACATTGGCCAATTTGGGTGATTGACAGTTTTAATCCTCTAAACCAGAAATTTCCTCAAGCAAAGGTCCGGAACATCATAATGTCTAACTTGCGTTATTATTTAGTAGTGGGATATATACTGAAGTAGCCTAGTAGTCTGCATGTAATCAACAACTTACTGTCAGATTCAAAAACATTTCGGCAATATTTATTGTCACTTTTATACAATAACATAGCTACGTAACAGTGAAGATATGTTTTATTTTCTTCTCTCTTAAAGGGAAAGAAGCACTGCATATAAAAATAAATTAGTGGAAATAAATACAATAATGACCATAAAATAATTAAGTAAGTAATTAATTACTTAAATTTTGAGAAATAAAATAAAGATCAGATTTGAGTGGGTGTGTTTGTTCTCATAGTGGTGTTTCACGCTGCCACTTTTTATTAGTGCCAAGGTCTCTGAGCATATGAGACAGACTGGTTTTGTGCTTCCAGGGGGAAGAATGAACATGAACGAGTCTGTCCATTCTGGGTTGAAAGCTCTATTTTTATCTTCTTAGAGAGCGCCATGTTAATTATTTTTCTCTCACTCTCGCTCACTCGTCTCCGTCTTCTCTCGCTGTATCGCTCTTTTCTCCGTCTTTTTTCGCTGTATCGCTATTTTCTCCGTCTTCTCTCGCTGAATTGCTCTTTTCTCCGCCTTCTCTCGCTGTATCGCTCTTTTCTCTGTCTTCTCTCGCTGAATCGCTCTTTTCTCGGCCTTCTCTCGCTGTATCGCTCTTTTCTCTGTCTCCTCTCGCTGTAACGCTCACTGATACCCTGTCTGTAACTCGCTCCTCACTGCCATCTGTCCATATTCAGGGTCGCAATATTTAGCGGGATGCACAGATTTGATTGGCTTTTAGTGGCATCACGTAGGATGGCTTAACTCGAATGCAATTGGTCAGTGGATTTCCTGATTCGCTCAACCAGTACCGTAAAGTCTAGAGAAGCTGCGCCGGTCAAAATAGAAGCATCCCGTAAACATTTAAAATACTTAAATAATTTATTCACTGTAGGTCCAGGTCCATATAGGACGGCGTCTGGGTCCGGACTTGGACCGCGGTCCGCCTGTTATGGCTCTACTCGCCTCGCCACGCCACGCCATGGCATGGTTTAAGTAGCATTTCCACAAGCATCGTACCTGCTACCAGGTACTATTTTTAGTACCTGCTCCAGCAAGATTCCAAGCGTGCTTAAGTAGGTACTATGTGATGATTGGTCAGACTGCCAGCCGCTGACTGGCCAGAGTTCCGTCACAGGAAGAGACCTCCCACACACAAATCAAGCCAAACAGCGCCGTTCGCCGCAGTGTAAAGTCACTAGTCACTCGTGTGTGTGTGCGTGTGTCTGTGTATGTGCGTCGTGTATAAAACAAAGTCACCGCAGCTTCACTCAGCCGTGCAGTGATGACTCCGCCCACGTTAAGTATGTAGTTTTTTGTAGTGGAGATGCAACCTAATCATGCCGTGTCGTGCCATGCCGAGGCGAGGCAAGTAGAGCCGGTGGAAATGCGCCATTAGTGACCTCTGCTCTAAACCAATAGAATCAGTCTCCAAATGCATGTAAATCACCCCATTAGGCATGTCTAAAGGACGCAAATGTGTATGACGCAATTTGATGGACATTCGCCCCTCTCCAATCAGAACGATCTAATGTCGCTCTGGAATGACCAATCGGGCCGGGAATAATCCCCAAAGCATGCTAGGAAGCGTAGTTTTGGTTTTGTTCCAGTGGAAATTTGTTGTTTTGATAAACAGCAAAGGTAAGACAACATTTCTGGTTGCATTTCTTGAAAGTGAGTTGTTGTTTTGCTCTTATTTTGCGGCTGGATCTGTGAATCTTAGTCGTAGAGTGATATAAATGGAGTCTGTGGAGTCTCTGTCGTCCAGCAGATGTGTGTGTTTTTTTGTGCACATGAACACGATGATTCTCCGGTGCCGCTTTTTGATGTTTACATTGTTACAGTGTTTTCGGCTCCTTCTGGTTTGATCAATTGGTGTTTAAACTGTGATTGGTGAATATAAGAATGTTTTTATGAGCTTTTAACCGACATTTCTGTGGGTATGCAGCACGTCTTTGTTTATTTAAGTTTAGTAAAGAGTACAGTACAGCTACAGTAACATTTTCACCCAAGTGACCTGAATTCCGCACTGTAAGAATAACATGTCTTATGTGCAGCGGCAGCGAGCTGGGTGTGAGAAGAATGCCCAGGGACCATCTGCAAAGTGCGTCGCTGAAAACGCAAGCTGGACAAAAAAAATCAATAGGTTCACTGCTCTTAACTGTAGTGTTCAAAAAACTACTTCGGAAATTTACTATGGTCACACTACATCTATTATTTTGGACAATAAATGCTTTTGAACAATTTCGGTCAATTTGAATTTGAAGATTTAAAGACACCAAAATCACCTCACACAAAGATGACCTTCGCATGGTCACACTACACCTCTTATTTTGGACCAAAAATGTTTTCGGACAATTTTGATGAATTTTTATTTCAAATAATTTTCAATAACTCTGCTAATGTACATTGTAGAGTCACCAAAATTGTTTAAAAACATCCAAAACAAGAGGTGTAATGTGACCATGCTATATCTTTGTGTGAGGTGATTTTAGTGACTGCAATGTACAGTAGCGAGGGCCTCCCTGTCAACATACTATACCTGCTAAATGTGGAAAAGCTGACTCTGCCTATTTATAATGTACTTTTATTGAATCTAATGCTGCCAAAATCACTCCACACATTGAGGGTCTCTGCAACCGCCATGCTCTATCATGCAGGGTAAGCCTCTCTCTCTCTCTCTCTCTCTCTCTATCCCTGGCTGGCCCTCTTTTGTGGCTTGCTCTAGTCTTTTCCTCTTTAGGCCTGCGGAGAGCTGTTGAGTTCTGGCCAGGTGCACTTATTGAGGGCCTTATTGAAAGGTGGATAAATTTGACGCTCTTCACTTTGCTGTCTCTTGCTGTGATGCTTGCTTTGCTTTCACATGCTATAACTAGCGCAGGCTGCGGCCATGTTTCATATACCTTTAGCACCACATGTCCTGTGCCTTACACACACTGACTTTGTAAATATTTACTTTAATAAATCTACAGTTGTGTAAAAGTGTTTCCTGATTGCTTATTTTTTCAGCATGTTTGTCACACTTAAATGTTTCAGGTTGGGCCGCAACAACTGCAATCAAGCATTTGCGATAACTTGCAATGAGTCTTTTACAGCGCTGTGGAGGAATTTTGGCCCACTCATCTTTGCAGAATTGTTGTAATTCAGCCACATTAGAGGGCGTTCGGGCATGAACCGCCTTTTTAAGGTCATGCCACAGCATCTCAATAGGATTCAGGTCAGGACTTTGACTAGGCCACTCCAAAGTCTTCATTTTGTTTTTCTTTAGCCCTTCAGAAGTGGACTTGCTAGTGTGCTTCGGATCATTGTCCTGCTGCAGACCCTAAGTTGGCTTTAGCCTGAGGTCACGAACAGATGACCGCACATGGATTTTTTGGTAGACAGCAAAATTCCTAAATATAATAATATAATAATATATATATATATATATATAATATAATGTTGGCATGGCAAGGTTGCCCACTGTTCCATGTTTTCTCCATTTATGAATAATGGCCCTCACGTGGTTCTCTGGAGTCCCAGAGCTTTAGAAAGGTCTTTGTAACCTTTTCTAGACCGATAGATGTCAATTACTTTGTTTCTCATTTGTTCCTGAATTGCTTTAGATCGTGGCATGATGTCTTCCTTTTTTGAGATCTTTTGGCCGACTTCACTTTGTCTGTCAGGTTCTATTTAAGTCGTCTCTTGATTCAATAGGTCTGGCAGTAATCAGGCCTGGGTGTGGCAAGTCAAATTTTCCAAAAGATTTGACTAACCACAGTGACCTGAAGATTTTACAAGGGGCAATTACTTTTTCACATGGGGCCATGTAGGTTTGGATAGTTTTTTCCCCATAATAAATAAAATCATCACTTAAAAACTGCATTTTGTGTTAACTTGGATTGTATTTGTCTAATATTTAAATTTGTTTGATGATCTGAAACATTTAAGTGTGACAAACATGCTAAAAAATAAGAAATCAGGAAGGGGGCAAACACTTTTTCACACCACTGTATTTCAGACTGTATACCACTATGTACCAAACTGATTTTCCATGTGCCACTTGCAGCAGCAGTCATTTCTCAAAGTGGAAATTCTATGGACCCCCAGGTGTTTTTGAGAGGTTACAGCAATCCTAGCAAAAGAGGGATAATTGTGTTGTCTTACATTCCCATTCATTAAAATCATGCTGTAAGGTTACCTGTAACTATTGACCTGTTACCTATAATTTTGCTATTATCAAATGCATTGACAAAACCATTATCATTCTATAAAAGTATTTTTGTCCAAAATAAAAATGTTTAGTGTGACCATGGTAAGTACATCTTTGTGTGAGGTGATTTTGGTGACTCAATGTACAGTAGCAAAGTTATTGTAAATTATTTGTTAGAGCCATTCTTTTGGCTTATCGGTTCTGTGGGGTGCAGGAAATTGCTAAATAGAATAGCAGGTAATTACTCAGCAGGTGTGCTGCTTACTGAGGAAGCACACAGTTTTTGATCGGCATCGGTGTTGTCATTTTGGAATAGCAAAAATGTGAGCCATTTGTTTGGCAGTTGCATTTAAAGGGGACATATTATACCTTATTTCCCCCATTAACATAGTTCCCTGGTGTCCTAATGAACATGTCAGTGACATGCCTTGGTCAAAAAACCATAAGGATGAAGCACAATAGCAGTTCAATAACCCTGCTAAACCCGCCCCTTTCAGAACGCTCGGTTTTCGTGCATGGTCCCTTTATATGCAAATGAGACACAGGCAAACACACACCCACTTCTTCCAGGGGGTTTCTGATTTGTCCTCTTTACAGCGCTCACTCGCTCAGCTGCTTCTCGTCTCCCCCTCCCTCCACTAGTTCTCTGACAATATCAACATGGCAGCATGCGCAGAAAACAGCGAGAGTGCCGTCACAGGAAGAGACGTCCTACATAAGGATCGAGCCGAACATTGCCGAACTGTAAATCAGTTAAAAACACTTAGGGACAGCACAGCTGATCGCCAGCAGCGCGCGGTGAGCTGAATAAACTGGCGCTGTATCAGACCGGTGACTGTATGCTCCGGAGCTGGCGATCAGTTTAGGCAGCTTGCCGCTCGCCGCTGGCGATCGGCGGTGGCGATCAGCTGTGCTGTCCCTAAGTATCCATGTGTCGGAGGTCTGTTCCTGTGACGGCACTCACACATACAGCGCCAGTTTAGGCAGCTCACTGTTCGCCGCTGGCGATCAGCGGTGCTGTCTTTTTAACTGATTTTCACAGAGAGTGCAGCACCGCTGCACAGAGAGTGCAGCACCGCTGATCGCTACCGCTGATCGCTACCGCTGATCGCCAGTGGCGAGCGGCATAAACGGCCGCTGTATTTGACTGTATCAGACTGAGTCTGTGCTCCGGTCATGGAGGAGGTACTGAACAAATATTTTTAATTAGGACGTGTCAGAATGGTCAGTTATGAGCTCCATTTGACCTTTTCTTAAAAATGTGTGTGTTTGTACGTCGGTGAAATACGTTCGCTGACTAAATACGGCGACCACTGGCCACAGTCTGATGCGAAGTGGTGCGAACACACGTTTGCTGACTTTATCCGGAACATTAGCTTCATATATAAAATCCTCTGAGGCTGGAAGTTTGTGTAAAACACTGTGCTCCACTGTGCAGCCACCAACAGCACACTTGTCCCTCCGCGTTGACATCATACCGCTCTTCCTCCCTCGCCTGCACTCTCGCAGGGTGGAGCTAAGGTGGAGCTCTCGAAGTAAACTTACTGGTGGGCGGTAACATTCGCGGTGAAATGCGCATGCTGCCGTCATAAGCGCAGGGAATTCAACATCGAGTGTTTTATCGCCTATACTTACACTAAGGTGGACCACGAAAACATGACGGAGTATTCTTTTTCCACACTTTGGTGACTGGTAGGGCCTCCAGAGTCCCAAATATAAGTATTAAAATGGTTAAAAAGTTCATTTTGCATAATATGTCCCCTTTAAGTTACAGAGTTTATGTTAGTGTCAGCACAGTTTGGCGGAGGTCACTTATTTGTCAAGAGCGCAAAACCATGAATAAATGTTGTGACTGCATACAACGCTCACATTTCTTCATTCATTCATTGGACCCCGAAGACGACGCGTCAACTACAACCAAGTACCAGTTTAGCAGCCCCTCAGTGGCTTAGGTTAGTTTTGTCACTATATTATTTGAAATAAAAACATTTTTTTGTCCAAAATAAGAGCTGTAGTATGACCATGGGAAGGTCATCTTTGCTTGTGTTGATTTTGGTGACTCTACAATGTACAGTAGCAAAGTTATTGAACATTATTTGAAATAAAAATTCATCAAAATTGTCCAAAAGCATTTTTTTTGTCCAAACTAAGAGCTGTAGTGTGACCATGGTATGGTCATCTTTGTGTAAGGTGATTTTGGTGACTCTACAATGTACAGTAGCAAAGTTATTATAAATGATTTAAAATAAAAATTTACCAAAATTGTTTAAAAGCATTTATTGTGTGACCATGGTAGGTACATCTTTGTCCGAGGTGGATTTTGTAACATTACAGTTAAGAGCAGTGAACATATTGATTTTTTTTGTCGAGCTTGTGCTTTCAGCGATGCCCTTTGCAGATGGTACCTGGGCATTCGCCTCACATCCGTCTCGCTGCCGCTGCAGATAGAGACGTTATTCTTCCAGTGCGGAATTCAGGTCACTTGGATGAAAATGTTACTGTAGCTCATTGAGTAAACAATTCTGATTGGAGAGAGACCATGCTTGTGTTTATAGAATGTTACATTTAGACAGGCTTACCATCAGAATTCCGTCTGGTTTATACGGTTGTTTTGGTTTAGGTAAGAAAATGGAGCAAACACCGGGTAAAACTGACGGATAAGCCGCCATTGGAGGTGGAGCGCGAATATCTGTTGAATATCCAAATTAGAGACTTTAGGCTTAGGATATAACACATGCTTGTTATGTCTGCAGTTGTTTCACTAAC
The DNA here is from genome assembly GCF_958295425.1 of Solea solea. Lineage (NCBI taxonomy): Eukaryota > Metazoa > Chordata > Actinopteri > Pleuronectiformes > Soleidae > Solea > Solea solea. The sequence goes on from NC_081138.1 coordinate 9,414,640, forward strand.
TTGAGTTTGGGTGTAATTCAGGTTGTTGTTTTTATTATTAATTAATTATATTATATTTATGAATTCTGCTGTCTACCAAAAAATCCATGTGCGGTCATCTGTTTGTGACCTCAGGCTAAAGCCAACTTGGGGTCTGCAGCAGGACAATGATCCGAAGCACACCAGCAAATCCACTTCTGAAGGGCTAAAGAAAAACAAAATGAAGACTTTGGAGTGGCCTAGTCAAAGTCCTGACCTGAATCCTATTGAGATGCTGTGGCATGACCTTAAAAAGGCAGTTCATGCCCATAAACCCTCTAATGTGGCTAAATTACAACAATTCTGCAAAGATGAGTGGGCCAACATTCCTCCACAGCGTTGTAAAACACTCATTGCAAGTTATCGCAAACGTGTAGTGAATGTATTTACATAATTCACCCTTGCACTTTGTGTTTCTATACACTTGTGTCATGAGATTATTTCCTATTGTGTTATGCATGTAGGAAGGACTGTTCCGGGATCATGGTCCCTTTAAGTAACCATGTTTGTGATGACGTAGAGCCCTGTGCTGGTTGGTTGGTTACTGTACGTCCTGATCTTGTGTTTACTTCGGTTTCGCAGTTTTCAATAAACGAGGCACACAGTTTGTGCACTCAAGCTGAGAAAACCACACTGGTGACCCCGACGTTTGATCGTATCCAGAAACACGACACGACCATGGCCGCGAATGCTGTTACCCTCAAACTTCCGGAATTCTGGGAATCGTCAGCGTCGGCATGGTTTGCTCAAGCCGAAGCACAGTTTGCGTTGCGGGAGATTACCGCTGATGCCACACGGTACTACTATGTTGTGTCGGCTCTTGGAAATTCAACGGCGTCCAGAGTGGTGAGCCTCCTTAAGAATCCTCCAGCGACTGAGAAGTATGACACGCTCAAAGCCCACCTGTTGAAAACATTTGAACTTTCGGACACTGAAAGAGCCGGCAGGCTTTTCTCCCTTCAGGGATTGGGTGACAGCAAACTGTCTGAGCTCATGGACCGTATGCTGGATTTACTGAGTGAGCACCGACCCGATTTTCTTTCCGTGCAACTTTTTTGCGTCAGCTGCCTTCTGCAGTAAGGGCTGCATTAGCCAACACCACGATCACTGACTCACTGGAGAAGCCATCCGCACGTATGGACAGAGGTACATTGAGCTATGTTTTGGTGGGCAGCGGTTTGGCTGGAACTTTGTCATAGCGAAGGTCGCCGTGCACCTCCTGGGCGCTGATTTTCTGTGTGCACATAGACTGCTGGTGGACGCGCAGAACCGCCGTTTGATTGACGCTGTCACGTTCTGTTCATATACATGCTCGCTTGGGGGGGCTGATGCTGTCCGATTGTATAGCATGCTCTCCTCCTCAGATGATTTTCACCGTCTGCTTGCCAGCTTTCCAACTCTCATTCAACCCACTTTCTCTGCGTCTGCTGTGAAGCATGGTGTGGAGCACCACATTGCCACTACCGGCCCACCCGTCTATGCAAGTGCTCGGCGCCTCGACCCGACCAAACTGGCCGTTGCTAAGGCTGAGTTTTCAAACATGGAGCGCCTGGGTATAGTATGCAGGTCTGACAGCCCATGGGCCTCACCCCTTCACATCGTCCCCAAGCCTGGTGGCGGCTGGCGCCCATGTGGCGACTACAGGCGGCTGAACGAAGCGACAACACCTGACCGATACCCAGTCCCCAACATTCAGGATTTTTCAGCACACCTGGCTGGTATGGTGATTTTTTCTAAAGTGGACCTTGTCCGGGGATATCATCAGGTGCCTGTTGTGACGACCCCTTATTTGTGGAAGTGTTGTGCTGGCCTTATCTGTTTTGTTTCAGGCCTGGAGGTGGGGTCATCATTACAGGGATGAGCTACACCTGGACACCACTTTGAAGAGGCCTTCCTTCCTCCCTCTGCCCTCTCTCTCAGACTCTGGCTGGCCTCTCTCGCACAGACACAGATACCATGGGCATGGACCTTGGCGCGGCTGTTTGTTTTAGTTTAGTTCTGTTTTATGCATCCACACACACATACACACACCTGCTTACACTTACTGATTCCTGATACTGATATTTAATTCTCAATTGGTAAATAAATCATTGTTTTGCACTAGTCCTCGTCTTCTCTCCCTATTTTTGTTGCAGCCTAAGAGCCGGGTTGTAACACTGTACACTCACTAGACATTCCCAAAACAGCGGTAATCACACCATTTGGTCTTTTTGAGTTTTTGAAGATGCCTTTCGGCCTTAGAAACTCAGCCCAGTCTTTTCAACGTCTCATGGACTCTGTGTTACGTGACATGCCTTTTCTTTTTGTGTACCTGGACGACATCCTGGTAGCGAGTGCGTCCAAATCCTAGCACCTGGTGCACCTCCAAGCGCTTTTCGAGAGGCTCAGCCAACATGGACTAATTGTCAACCTTTCCAAGTGCCAATTTGGGCTCTCCACCATTGATTTCCTGGGGCACAGAGTCACCAAAGATGGTGCGCTCCCGCTCCCATCAAGGTGGAAGCGTTCACACATTTTCCACGCCCACTCACTGTCAAAGCTCTGCAGGAGTTTCTCGGCATGGTAAACTTTTACCACCGTTTCATCCCTCGGGCCGCTCAACACATGCGACTATTGTACAAAGCCTTGAAAGGTAGTAGCACACACGCTGTGGACTGGAGTGAGGAGAGAGAAAAAGCTTTTGCCGACACCAAGGCCGCCCTGGCGAACGCCAGTATGCTGGCGCATCCGTCTCCCACAGCCCCAATCGCCATCACCTCTGATGCCTCAGACTACGTTGTCGGTGCCGTCTACGAGCAGTGGGTAGGCGGGATCTGGCAGCCGCTTGCCTTCTTCAGCAGTCAACTGCGCGACTGTGAGCGGAAGTACAGCACTTCTGATCGAGAGCTGCTTGGACTTTACCTTGCCATCAGACACTTTCGTACCCTGCTGGAAGGTCGCCCTGATCATGTAAACGTGGATCTGGTTGGCCCTCTGCCCTCCTCTCATGGTTTGACTTACCTGCTGACCATGGTAGACAGGACCACACGTTGGCCTGAGGCTGTGCCGCTGTCAACGCTGACTTCTGTGGAGGTGACGCAGGCATTCATTGGCACCTGGGTTGCCCGTTTCGGCACCCCTTCCGACATATCCTCTGACCGGGGCGCGCAGTTTACGTCTGAGCTGTGGAACGCCGTTGCCCGGAGCCTTGGTGTGAAACTTCACCACACGATCTGCATATCACCCACAGGCTAACGGACTCTGTGAGCGATTTCACAGGTCGATGAAGGCTGCTCTTCGTGCTGGCCTCAAAGACAACAACTGGGTCGACAAGCTGCCGTGGGTAATGCTGGGCATCAGGACTGCACCAAAGGAAGACCTACAGTCCTCATCCGCGGAGGTTGTTTATGGCCAGCCGCTGTGGGTTCCAGGGGATTTTGTCCCCAACACCACCGTCCCTTGGTCAGCGACTCTACAGCGGGACACGCTCCTGGACAATGCGAGGCTTTTTGCACCCGTTCCTACCTCACACCACGGCCTGCCTCAGTCCCACGTCCCCGCTCGACTTCAAACGGCTGAATATGTCTTTATCCGGCACAACGCCCACAGGGGACCGCTGCGTCCGCCCTACAAGGGCCCCTTCCGTGTATTGGAGACAGGGGACAAACACTTTGTGATAGATGTGGGCGGCAAACCAGAGCGGCTCTCCATTGACCGCCTCAAACCAGCTCATTTGGATGTAGCTAGACCCATTGTATTGGCTCAGCCCCCGCGACGTGGGCGACCTCCAGCTCTGCCCCCAACCCCTGCTCCCCTCCCCCCCAAAGCTCCCACATTTCGAACCCCACATCCGGGTCGTGGCAGGACGCCTGTCGCAGTGGTGCCCGCCAGGTCTCCTGTACGGCGCAGCCGTTGTGGCCGGGTGATACAACCACCTCGCAGATGACTGTTTATTTTTCTTTTTTCTTTCATATGATGAATCCTGAGGGGACGTGTGTAGTGAATGGACTTACATAATTCACCCTTGCACTTTGTGTTTCTATACACTTATGTCATGAGATTATTTCCTATTGTGTTATGCATGTAGGAAGGACTGTTCCGGGATCATGGTCCCTTTAAATAACCATGTTTGTGATGACGTAGGGCCCTCTGCTGGTTGGTTGGTTACTGTACGTCCTGATCTTGTGTTTACTTCGGCTCCGCTGTTTTCAATAAACGAGGGACACAGTTTGTGCACTCAAGCTGAGAAATAGTTTTTACCTGTTCGAATGCAATTTCCACAAACGCTTGATTGCAGTTGTTGCTGCAAAGGGCGGCCCAACCAGTTATTAGGTTTAGGGGGCAAACACTTTTTCACACAGGACCATGTAGGTTTAGATTTTGTTTCCCTCTCTTAATAATAAAAACCGCATTGTGTTTACTTGTGTTGTCTTTGACTAATATTTAAATTTGTTTGATGATATGAAACATTTAAGTGTGACAAACATGCTAAAAAATAAGAAATCAGGAAGGGGGCAAACACTTTTTCACACCACTGTATTTCAGACTGTATACCACTATGTACCAAACTGATTTTCCATGTGCCACTTGCAGCAGCAGTCATTTCTCAAAGTGGATTCTATGGACCCCCAGGTGTTTTTGAGAAGTTACAGCAATCCTAGCAAAAGAGGGATAATTTATTTTGAACTATAACTATTTAGGTCATCATACAGGTACATAGCCAAATTTGTGTCATACAAATGGTTGCTGACTTTTTGCATTATGTGAAACACTTTGTATATATTAGCATTACATTCATTTTGCATACTTTTGTTTTCCTTTGCCACTTACTGTTCAATGCTAGAATGTAGTCATAGAAATAAAGATAAAAAAGTGAATTGAAAATAAGTTAATATCCATAACAATAGCAATGTATTTTTCAATGCTCCAAAATCTCATAAAAATTGGTAAACAATTGTGGTTAATAGCACAAAGTAAAAACATGTACAAAAAAAGTTTACTGTATTTGTTGTATTAGATTACCATGTTTGCTTGTAAAGTATAAATACATAAAACATGAGTTAACAAATGCTGGTACAACAATGTGAAATATAATGAATTATATACATTTACTTGTTGTAAGAGTTTAACTTTTTTTCTTCATTAGTCAGTACAGACTGAAGTGTACACACAGTGTAGGTGTCCCTTGGATCAGGATATTTATGCCTTATTTTCAAAACACAGCAGCTTTAAATGACCACCTTCACCCAGGTGACCATGCTGTCAGTAAACAGTGTTTTTACTGGTGCTGCTTGAATCCAGGCTCTGGATTGTGGTCGTTGTCTCTGCCTCTGAAGAGCTTGTGCTGAGAGGTGAGGAGTAATCCTGTGATAAATCCATGAGAAAGCATGTTGTGAAAGATTTTAACCAGTGTTACACTGTGAGTTATTAATTTTGAATAAACTACAAATTAGAATTGAACACAAGCTTATTTACAAACTCTACACTTAACTGATATTATCTGTGGCCAATATCATAAAACCATGATAATTCATGCAGCAAGCGCTGTACAGTGCACATGATGTTCACGTCAGAACATACTCAGTCCTCGTCATTTATTTTATTATTTTACAACAGCATAGACTTGCAGCCATAGCTTCTATGAGCTCACCTCTACACCTGACCACTTTCTCTGCTGTGAAATGGTGTATTTTCTCTCAGCTCACTGATATTATTATACTTCTGTATCACCTCCACAGCTAAAGCTACAGGTCTGCTAAATGATAAACTAGTGGGAAACTTCCACACAGAAGTATAAACCTGACTTGCTCTAACTTTATTTTATGTGACAAAATTACTACAACTGTGTGAGATAAGTAATATTCCTGGAAAACATGAAAAATTACTGTACCTTGTCGGACGACATCGTTGTTTTCTGCAACGCTGTGCTGATCTGAGGAGCAGTGGAGGAGGAGGCTTGGCACGGCGTCAGAGTGGTATTTACGACAGTGCAGTTGGGGCGCTTGAGAGTCAAAAAATCTAAAATAATGCCCTGTATTACTTTAAACCTTACACAAATTAGATCGAGCATGCCATTGTGTTGTTTGTTATTTTCTGGCAACAGTACCGCAGTTTATACGTCGTCTCCTTCTACTTCCGGGCTGAAGACCGGAGGAGGAAATTTTGGTGCATGTGCAAAGTCCGACTCCAGTCTAGTGCTTACATGAAACAGTAATCGAATTATAAATCGCATTATCCAGGTATGTTATCTATTTAAACTAAATAAATTATATAAATGAAATGTAAATTATACTACAATAAATAATTAGTTTGTTTTAATAATTGATGAATAAAAGATCAATACCTCAGGTCTGACAGGCTCCAGGAAAGCCAAACTGAACTCATAGTCATTATCTCCTTTAGCTCCATGGCCTTGTGCTTGGGAAACAAGAATTGGAATACATTACAATAATATGTGACTTTTCTAAAAATAATGTGAACATGGAATATGTGGAATAACTCTGAAACATACATGTAACTATGGCAATCAAAGTACCAACCTCTGAACTGAAGTATGTTGTTTTCTTGCAGGCTGATGTCAAGGTTCTGAAAAACAAAAAGATCTGCATCACAACCAAACTCCACAAAGGTTGGTGTTAATTCAACTCAATATTATTTGAGTGCATTTTTGTAATTTCTCTATATTAAAATAGGGTTAGAAGAGTATTTGTAAAGGGGCTCAGAATAACTACAGTGCATGTGGGTTTTTTGTAATAAAGAAATATGTGACTGAAAACAGCAAGACTCACTGTGTTTTTAATGTACTTTTTAAAAGTATTAAATCAATCTTGAGGATGTATTGTGCTGCTAATGGATTGTGAAGAATACGACTCAAAGGAAATTACTTTATTTACTCATAAATCTACTGTCATTGATATAAATGGGCCCAATATGTGTAACATGACAGGTGTTCTTCTGTCAGTTGGTTTCCGTCTTTCACTTATCTTCTAAGAGCCTAAACAAAATCCACAACTACCATACCAAGTTGTGAATCTTTTATGAGTCATTTGTCCAACAGATGTAACATGAGGGTGGAGAAGTCTCAGGCTACACATGGTGAGGAGAACCTGTATTTCATGTTTCTGATGCAAACACTCAGCTGACATAAGCAGAATAAAGAATTTAGTGACTGGCTAAATGTTGAGGTGAAGACAAAAACCCAGCAAAACCGGAAGAATTTAACCTTCTACCCTTACTAATGTATTAATAAGATGTACTACCTGATACGAAGATAAGTTATGTATAACTGCAGACCCGATGGCTTGGAGGGGTTTTAATAATGAGTTTCAGTGCTATGAAATAGGACTAAGCGATATGCTTATGCTACATCTAATTGCAATGTGATTTGTGATACAGCTTTTAGGTCAGGATTCAGTTCAATATTTACTGTGTTATAGATTTAACACAAGATTCAGCATTACCATGTGAGATACCATCAACAAATTAAAAACACGGAACAATTAAAAATAGAATGAATGAATTGCAGTCTGCAATATGCTAATGTTTTATGGCTGCTTCTTCAGCATCTTAAATGTTAATATTTTTCGGTTTCATATCACAAAGAAATCATTACAACTGAATAACAACACAAGACTGTCAAATAAATGTTAATCAATATAACAGAGCTTATGAACAACATGCTGTCTGCTTTCATAAGTTATTTATGCTTAATTGCACTGATGGCTAATGTATATTGACTTACTTTCTGCCTTCAGCATTAGAGGTTTATATAGCCACATTTGAACTGTTCATACTCCATCCATTTAGCTAACTGTTGTACTACAACACAGTGGAGGGAACATTAGCAAAGGTGACACTCGCAGCACTAAGAAATCAAACATAATGTAAAACTTGTCTACATTTAGTTTAAACAACAGCAGAGCGACCGCGGGACATCACAGTGGGACTGTACTTCCTACCTTTGCATCACTCAGTTCCACCCGCAGATAAATCTCTCCGTGACGCTGAGCCCAGTAAACGCGAGGAGTCAGAATCTGCATCGTCACCACGTCTATTTTTTTAACGGTGTCTTCAAAACAAAAAATTTGGACGGAACAAAGTCGGTAAATCTACCTCAAAACCAGCACACAGCACACAGCACCCAGCCCCCCAACACACACACACCGGACAATACGGATGATGATGGCGCACACTTCCGGGTCGAGGTGGCTCACATATTTAAAAATAAGAGTCCCAAATCACAGCTTCAAAATAAAAGTATATTATTAATGTTTTATTTATTTTGACTTTGAATGTCAGCTGAGATTGGCACGCCTCAAATCATCTTAAAACTGCGTTCGGGGACATCACGCGCGCATACAATACTTTCTGGTGCGCACGAGATACTTTCTCGTTTTTTTTTCGATGTCCCTTTAGGGGCTCCGTACATTTCTGATATTGCCTTGTTGAGACTTTTGTTCTAAATAGTTAAGAATCTGTTATTGAATATCTATTTAGTCTAGTTATATGGTAAGATGTAACACTCATACCCTCCACCTCTGAGTGAATAGAAACGATTGAGTATCATGTCCTGTAAACTGTTGAGTTACATTTCTGACCTCTGAATACTTCAACCCAGGTCTCTCGGCTATTCTTCCATGTTCAACAAGGGCTAATCATACCCTTCACCTCTGAGTTGAATAGAAACGATTGAGTATCATGTCCTGTAAACTGTTGAGTTACATTTCTGACCTCTGAATACTTCAACCTAGGCATTAGGGATAATCTTCCATGTGGAAAAAGGTCACTGAGTGTTTTTTATAATATAAACCATCCCTGAACTAGACCGATGTCAGATTTCTTGACAGTAGAATTTAATTCTTAAAGGGTTTACATTTTCAATGATTGGTTAACTTCAATTCCCAACGATATTATTATTATTATTATTATTTATCATAATTTATCATATTAGACAGAGCTGCCAAACTGACCTACGAGGGATCAGTAACTGTGTTTGAAAAAAATAGTCTTTTGCTGTTGCATAAATAGAATAAAGGTCAGTGATGAATAACCTTTCTGCAAGACAGCAACTCCAAGCTCTGCTACACAATGGAAAGGGATTTTTTCCCTTTCAGTCTGCAGTACAGCATAATCCTTCACATGACAGAAAAGCATGAAGGGTTTCACCCCTTTCAGCACTGTCAGAGCTACTATGAAGTACATATAGTACATTTTCTCATGTGTCAAGATTAAGTCTATATTGTCCAACTTTGACATGGAATAAAAAGCTTATTTTCCATAAGGAGTCCAAGATTAATATACCACTGAACTTAGTACTTCCTGGACTACTTGAATGCAGAATACGACATACTTTTGCTGTGTACTTTGTTAAGTTATCCTCTGTCAAAATCCTTAACAGAGGACAAGATGTATGAATCTTGGACTACTTATGGAAAATAAGCTTTTTATTCCATATCAAAATTTGGACAAAACAGACTTAATCTTGTCTATGTTAAGGATTTTTGACAGAGGATTACTCAAAAAGTACACAGTAAAAGTACTTCATAGTATGTATGCAGGTAGTCTGGGAAGTACTTAGTTCACTACTTTCTAGTTTTCTCTTTCTTCTTCTTTAAGTTTTCTGGCGGAATCCTCTGTTTCGGTGTGTAAGCAAAGTTTAAAAAACAATAATAATAATAACTTAATAACACTGTCACGCTGTGTTGTTGTCACACCATGTTGTTGCTCTCTGGGGCTGCAGCTGGATGCTACTCATACCAGGGGCCGGTTTCAGAAAGCAGGTTCAACAAACTCTGAGTTAAAACCTTAACTCTAGGTTGACCAACTCTGAGCTGTCAAACTGAGTTTTCGGATTCAGAACAGCATTAGTTCAATCAACTCTAAATATGTTCACTCTGAGTTAAGCGTGCGTTGGGAATGAAAAAAGACATAATCAATGGAGCTCTGATACTACGATTCACCATGGCAACAGGTAAACAAAGAGCACAGCCTCCATTTTAATCCAGTTTAATCCAGCAGAAATATTAACACATGCCAATGACCATGACATTTATGTTCAAAAACAGGAGTGAAGAGACGAGTCGAAAAAATGAACACTATTACATTTTATACAGCGTAATCCACTCATTCATCATTTAACAGACTTTAATTTCATTAATGGATGATAAAATGCTGCAGTCCTACCATTATGTTACATTTGATTTGATATGTATTCAGCTGTAAACTGACGAGACACAAACTGAAGATGAGAATAAAGATTGAACTGATAAAACATAGTTTACTTATGGACCTATAAATATAAAGTCCAACTGAAGTGTCCATGTTCAAACTGACTCACTTTCTTTGACTCTATTTTACATTAAAACATATTGCTCAACGCTATTTCAGGAGGAGGAGACACAGACAAACTCAGGGTTCGTTGAAGAAAACCTGCCAGCGAGCAGGTTAGGTTCACGGAGTATGTTGCCGGGGTAGATGACTTAGCGTTAAACTGAACTGGCTTTGTGAAACCGAAAAACGAGAGTTTCCCTCATCTCAGGGTTAACTAACTCAGAGTTTTCACTAAACCTGCTTTCTGAAACGGGCCCATATGAATCTTGAGCTACTCACAGTCACTTCCAGCTCTTCAGTGCGGTTTCATTACTTTTAAGGTAAAGATTCGCGCACTAGAAAAAACGTGCGGCTGATTTGACCAGGCAAACGCTAAAGGCAAATTTCCCCCCAACACACTGGAGTCGATATAGAAGTCACAACAACATCGAATTACGACATTCTGCGGTACACTTGAACGCATCACTGTAGTAAACGTCTACATGTCCGATGGGACTGTCTTTACACATTGTTTTTCTGGGCTGAGGAACTTTACCAAACAGGAACTGGACTGACATGTCCGGCGGTGAACAGTGTTAAAACGGCTTATTCCAGTTTTCCATGCGCGGGTTGTAATTTATATTGATCTACTTATCTACTAGTTAGGTAACGCCTCCTCCTCTTCTTCGTCGCCCCTTCAGCTACAAAGTTCAACCGACTTTATGTTTCATGGTTTATGTGAAGGTTCACGGTGTGATCGGACTGTGTGCAATCGTCAGGTAACACCAGTTAGACTTGTTTTCCCTCTGTTACTACCAACTCCGTGCAGTATCTCCAGGTGAGTTTTCTTCAAACATCGATATGACTGGAAAACGTGAAGTTTTGGACGAACCAAAGAGGAGGACAATTATTCACGCCGTCTACCTCATCACTGCTTTGGATGTAACATGGATGTTTTTACAGTTTTCTATCACGCCTGTAAGTATACTGTTATATGTAGGAGGAAGAGCAGCACATTTATGTGAACGTGAAAACGCTTATGGTAGCGCAGTAAAAATAAATGCAAATTTATTACACGGCCGGTTGTAACATTTTTGGTGCCCTTGGGAAGATTGGGTATTGGTGGCCCAAATGTTCACCACAATTTCACTTCTGGCAAACATTGTGGTGCTCTGCACGCCCAGGGAATTGATTTAGACCGTACGGCTTGATTTAAAGGTTTGTGTAGTTCGCATTCAGTTTTTATCCATATTTGAAGCTTCCCACTGTTGTTGGAGCAGCTGATAATTGTGCAGGTTCTTCCCGACTTCCTAGACATTGTTGTCAAAATTAATGCTGCATAAAAGTATAAAAAGTAGAAATGTACACTTCTTATGACAGCTTCCACTCAATCGTGTGTATACTGGAGGGAGACGCCACCACACCAACGCCGCCTTGTTTATTTCCAGTACTTCGCCAGATTCGTCTATACACAAATACTTTTTTAACACTGTCAGTAAAAAGACATTCCTCTATGTCTGGCAATTTTGTTCTCCTTTTCCTTCCTTCACACATGAAGGCTTGTCAAATGTAAATACAGATGTTATTTGCCTCCAGTTGAGCTATGTGCATCACTCATGTTACACAAGCTGAGAAGTTGGCTACTTGTAGCATATGTAAACATAAATTTAGTTTGAGCGTAAAACATCCTTTCTTTAATTAACAGACATGGTCTATAAGAAGGTCAGTAGAAGAATAGTGCAGCTAATGACCCCAACACAAGGGGAAGCCCTCACGATACCTTGAATTTTAAGTATTATTATTTTATCTGTACTAAAATTAACTTTTTTGAATGACTAATAGATTTTACATTTCATTCATTTCACGTTTCATTTTGTTGTATCATCTGGCACAATTATACAATTAAAAATATTTATAATACACATGCTTTCATGATTAGCTTATTACTGTGTTTTATTGACTTCTTGCTGTTGGAAATATCAGCTTCAGAAAAGATTAATAACTCAGACTTTGGAATCCTGTTTTTACATAGGTCAGTCAATTTTTGAGTGATAGCAAGGTTAATACTCTGTTTCATTTCCAGTACTTGACTTAACTGTTGTTTATCTATGGATTTTATCCAAAGTTCTCTGTAAGTTTTCTGCAGATCTTTTATGTGTTATAAAACCTGCATTACTGATGACTTTACAATCAGTACATGATATGCATTTTAATGTCACTATGTTCTGTTACATCTGAATAGTTTTTGGCAAAGAAACTTGGCTTTGACACTTTGTGGTTCGGTTATTTGCAAACCACGGTGGGCATCATTCAGCTGTTTGGTGGGCCTCTGTTCGGAAGGTAAGTGTAAGACAATGCTGACAACACAAAATAAATACTTTGATAGAACTGCATGGAGACTGATCTTAACTTAAAACTGAAACTTGTGGGTGTTTACTTTGACAGGTATGCAGATCTCTTCGGGGCACGAGTAGCCTTGTCTCTGGCTTGTAGTGCAACTGTTGTTTTCTTTCTGCTGCTGGCAATAGCAGAAAACCCTCTAATGCTGTTCATACACAAAATCCCTACAGTCTTCATGCATGTACTACCTGGTGAGCACCACTCATTTACAATCCTCCTCACTTATTTTAAAGGTGACATAGACCGGAAGCTCCAATTAACGCTGCGTTTGTGTGTGTATCTGCGTCATTACCTCGTTTATGAAACCCTAAAGTTTCAGAACAAACAGTTCAGCCACTGCTGAGAAAATAGTGTTGTATTGTTTTCCTGGGCTCTGCGAAGCGGATCGACACTTCCTTAATTTGATGTCGTCATCAGAAATCCTCACCACCGTAGCGCCTCCCGATGCGGGCACTAGTCCGGGCACATCCGGTTGCGTACATTCAACCGCAGAAGAAGAAGAAGAACTAGTCTCGTTGTAGCTGCTGAGATGCAGAGCATCCACCGTGCCAGAGGGGGAGCTGTGTATCTGAGAGCTGGCCTATCTATTACGTCACTTCCAGGTACCTGGCCAATCACAGGACAGTAGGAAAGCTCTCGTTGGCTGGCCAATCACAGCAACTGTTTGGTCTGAAACAGCGCGGCTGACGAGAGCGTCAGTGAGGAGATATTTTGATCGGCTCGTTTGCAGCGATTAGGAGGTTTTTAATCATGAAAACAAGTTAATATATGTAAGTAGACCTCCATAACTAACATATATGTGTGATACAAGCATTCTATGTCGCCTTTAATATTTTAAAATGTCAAACCTGTATTATAATTAGTCTTAGTATATGTATACCTCCTTTTTCATAATATATCTATATCATCTTCCATGTGCAGCATCTCAGATGGTGGTGGCTGATCTCACTGAACCTGAAAAACGGGCAGACGCTTTATCTAAACTGGGTCTGTGTTTCGGCATTGGTATAATAGCTGGTTCAACATTGGGTGGACATCTTACCAAACAATACGGGTGAGTGTCCCTGTGTATGTCCAATGTCTGTGTTGGTGATGAAGAATAATGCTTGATTGAGTAATACAGTGGAGGTGGGTGTGGTTCTATCAGGTGTTGAGGTTTGGCTTTCCAATCAATACCTCTACTGGGTGTGAAACTAGGCAAATATTTACATGGTTGACTGATACTTCAATGACTTGACAGTTTTTTCCCAGGTCACCAAACATGAAAATTATGATTTCACTGTGAAAAATGACCATCATAAACAACAAATGTTGGAATGTTTTTAAGATTTATATCTAGAATGTCTAAAGTTTTTATCTACCTAACACTGCTTATGTGATGTTTCCCAGGGAGTCATTTGCTGCATGTGTTGGTGCTGCGGGCAGTGTCTTCAGTTTACTGCTGGTCTTAAAGTTCATCCCAAAAACCACTAAATTTCAAGCTCCAACAACCCAAACAGAAGGTAAGACAGTTCCTTCTGCTACAATTAATTTTTCCTTAAAGAACAATGTAGGACATGAGATTTTACCAATCAAACATGTACATGTATGATGTAGTGGACCTTTAAAAACAGCACAACTTTTTTAAAGTCTTTTAAAAGCTGTTCACCTCTGCATTCATTGATTTTGATACTTGTATGGTTGAACATATGTGACCCGCCACGGCAAAAGTAGCAACAAGTCGGCCCAGCGCAAAACGAGTAAACAAAAAAAGGGTATTTTCGTTTTTTTTTTAATTATGAGCATCCACAGAGGCGAGCTGATCACCTCCGACATGTTACTGCCAAACTATAAATATGTCATATCTTAAGACACAAACCACATTTTTGAATTCTAAATTAAATTTGTCCTAGGAAGAATGCAATTGTGGATATCCACAATGTTAATTTTGACTAGGAAGAATTCAATTGTGTATATCTCAAAGTGAAAGCCCAATACACATGAATGGCAAAAGTGACGTCATTTGTCATAGGAAGAATGTGATTGTGGATATCTACAATGCATATCCAGTCTAGCTAGAAAAAATGTTAAAGATGTTAAAACGGCTTGCGTTTTAACATTAAAATGTTAAAACGGCTTGCTATATGTCCTACTTTTTAAGGACTTAAAGACATCTGGAATTGAATTTTGAAATAAAGAATTAGATATCCTCAAATACAATTTCTACTAGTCAGAATGTTATTGCAGATATCTCTAAATACAATTTCTACTAGTCAGAATGTTATTGCAGATATCTCTAAATGCTATGATGGATATCTAAAATGTAAATATGGATAGTCAATGAACCCTTTTTATGTTAAATGGCGTCCTGTCCACTCATCAACAGATAGTCACAATACATTTGTGGATATCCATAATGACTTAGTTACTTGTCATAATATGAATTGTGGATATCCATAATGACATTTTTACTACTCACAATGTACTATGTTTGGATAGTCAAATTTACAATCTGGATATCTGTAATAATTTTTAATTTTGGATATCTGAAATATCTGAATACACATGAATGGCAAAAGTAAGTCATTTGTCCTAGGGAGAATGTAATTGTGGATATCTGAAATGATAATTGTGGATAGGAAGAATGTAATTGTGGATATCTTATATGTTCTTTATGACTAGGAAGAATTCAATTACAGTTTAATTATCTGTAATACATATCCAGTCCAGCTGTTAAATGTTAAAACGGCCACTTATACTTTTTAAGGATTTAAAGATATCTTGATTTGAATTTTGACTCTGAGAAATAAAGATTAAGATATCTCTAAATACAATTTCTACTAGTCAGAATGTTATTGCAGATTTCTCTAACTGCCATTTCTTCTTGTCAAAATACATTTTGGCAAGGAGAAATGCTGTTATGGCTATCTAAAATGTAATTACAGATAGGAGTGTGGTTTGATTAAACGGCTTGCCATACATACAGGGATTAAAGAAAAATGTTTCATGCTGGACGCTGTCTTTTCATAATCCACTGAGCGTTTCAGAACGTTATGTGGCTACATTGTTATTAGCTCGCTCAGTATTGTTGTTTTAAAATGCAAATGTTACGCACATCGAAACTTGTGTTCGATCAGATGATTGTGTTATAAGATGTAACAGGAGCATGTGAGCATTTCCTATTGATATGAATAACAAACCAACCTGATGTGCTTGAATAATGTGTGAATGACAGCTTTGTGTATGAAGTATTGACTGTGATGCTAATGATTTAGCAACTCTCTGAGCACATCATCATCATTCAGCTCATTCAGTAATAGACTGAACCATCCACACCAACACAGAGCCACTTAAATGTATTTTATTTTATTGGGGGGTGGAGTGGCTCAGTGGTTAAGACCCTACCCTGTGTGCGAAAGACATCATGGTCGCAAGTTCGATTCCACCCCTGGCTGATTGTACTCAATTCCATTGTAAGTCGCTTTGGATAAAAGCGTCTGCTAAATGACATGACATGTAATGTAATGTAATGTAAAATATGCAGTGTTGGTAAGATTACTTTGGAAATGTAGTTGGTCACAATTACAAGTTACCTTGTTGAAAATGTAATGGCAGTGTAAATATTTCGATTATTTTCTCAAAGTAATATAACTAATTACATTTGATTACATATTGATTACTTTTCTTAATTTAAAAGTGGTTTAAAAACATAGATCATTATTATGGAATTAACCACATATTTGTTCTTTACACAAATAATAAATTGATAAAAAAAAACATGATGAAATATAAATAAATAATACAAATATGTTTGTTGCATTACATGTGTACAGCATGTGGAAAACATGATACCATGTTTACCTGATGACAAATGTGCACAATTTAGACAATAGCACTTCATATCACAACCCAGATAAGTGATGGCATTAATGCTCTGTAAAATAGAACCAAAATTATAAAGATGAAAAGTCAGTGTTCTTTTATGTGTTCAAAAGTTTAACCATACATTATGAGTCTAACCTGGACTAACCTTTTCAAAATCTCAGATAAACTAATAAAGATTGCACCACAAGGTGGTGCTTCGAGGTCATTTGGAAAATCTATATAATTTTTGAGACTAATGGTTAGGCTACATCTTACTTCATACTGTTCTTGCATCAGAAATGATATGAAACTAAAGCTGACTTTGTCATCATCATTTAACCTGCTAAGCATGTAAAGACACATGGAAGGCTGGCACTTCTTCCCCATTGTATTGTATGTGAGTGCTTGCAGTTACAGCTATAGGCTAGTAGGCTACGTAGCTTTAGATGTGTCCTCCGGTTCGACATTGGCTGTTTCGACGTCGACAGCACCTTCACTGCGGGCAAACACTCTTTGCATTGTACTAAAATGTTTGGGCACTTATCTTCTGTCTGTATGAAGTGTTTTTTGTATTTCCAACCCAGGAATGTCTTTTGTGCCTCCAACATTGTTGATGCTCACTGCCCTACCATTAACAAGTCAAGTCTAGCAGCAGAATGGCACATGACCAGAGAGAGCCAATCACAAGTATCGGCTTAAGAAGGAGGATGTTAATTTGAAAAAAACTATTTGATAAATCCAAGCTTTTGTGTCGATTTTTAAAATGTAACTAAAATTGTAATCATGGAAATTTCCAAAAGCAACTGTAATTTAATTACATATTTTCTCCCAGTAATGTAACAGATTACGATTAGGTACATTTTGTAATTAAATTACGTAATGTCATTACAGGTCATTTGTTACTCTCCAACTCTGGAAATATGTTTCTATCTTTGATCCTTCTAACTCATAAGTATATTACCTTTCTTGTTTTTCATTTTTGTGAAATTTATATTCATATTTCATTATATTTTTCTCTGGGAACCCTCTGGGGTCTCTTCATAGAGCCCTTGGGGTCCCTAGACCTGTTATTGATAAACGTTGTTCAAACTACTACAATAGTTTATCAGGTTTTATCATGATCAGGTTTGGAAGTCAGTTCAGAGTGAGATTTTGTCGGAAAGGGCAGGGGTAGGTGAGGGGTGTCAGTGGCGGGGGGTTATGATTGTGTGTTGTAAGGCGTTGGTGGCAGATTTTGAGGCCTTCAGGATGGGGTGGGGGCTGACATCTTTGAAACAGACACATGTAATGGTTAATGTATGCATGGCCAGGATATAAAATCTAAAAATTAAATATTACAACTAAAAGTAGCCTCCTGACTAAAATGGACTATGCAACGATGAAATGAAACTGTATTTACTACAACTGCACTGCAAACTGTTATCTCAAAAAGAAAAGAAACAACAACAACAGATAATGGAAATGTGACAACACTAGTGTAAGGACAAGAAATTATAACAGAATAAGCCACCCCCCTCCTATATATTTTTCAAGTTATTTCGTTGCAAATTTTAAGAGGTTATTATGTCCAGTTGTTTATGTATTGTATATGTATTGATCTGTGTAGCAGTGTAGCTCACAAAATAGTATCTGTGCTCCAGTTTCTGTGATGAGAAATAGCACATACAGAAATAAAGAAATCCCACTTTCAGAAAATGTATATAACTCAAAATGTCCCTCAGTCTACTTGTTCCTGGTTTTTCCATGGCTGGTCACATATATTTGTGATGTGCATTTTATGTCATGTGTTCATTCTGAGTGTAAATGTTGCATTTTAGTTATGTTATTGTAGTTTGTGCTGCTAAATACTATTGCTAGTGTAATAGAGGTGGTCTGTTCCAATGGTGGGCAAGTTGATCATTAATGGCCCTTATCTGACCTCTTCACCCTACCCCCTCCACATCAATTCCCTGATTATGTTACATTAAAAACAAACAGACACATATTATGATTTTCCAAGATCTATACTTCGGCCTAACCACTTAGAGACTATTTAATCTGGCAGGTAGTGTTTGTTTCATCGTACATCAGTCATATTTTTTCTCATTGAATCTGTTGCAGGCGAGAACAAAAGCAAGTCTGTCTTCAATGTGGGAGAGATCAAGAAATTGATGGAGTATCCGGGTGTAACTCTAAAGTTTGTTGTGAAGATAGTTGCAGGTTTACCATCAGGTAAGGATCACTTTTTTGAGTAACTTTTTAAATTAAATTTTTAAAAACACATCCATACTGAGTGTATGGATGTGTTTTTAAAAATCGGTAAGCTTTTGGGCAGAGATCTTTGTCAGGTTGGCTAGATTGAGTGTGAGGATGTTTCTTTCACCTAAGCTAAGACTGGTATCAGGTGAACATTGTTTTTCTAAAAACCTTTTTTAGATCCTAAATTTTTCTATCAGTATTTACTGCAGTAAATGCAACAATTTCACCAAAGACATTCCACTTTGATAAGATTTATTTATTTGTTTTACCTTTTTGTCATTCATTTTTTGAGTCCACTGTATACATTTGACCTGGAAATGTAAATGTACATGCTCAGTGATCTAATTGGGGGACCATAGGTGTGGATGTGGGAGTGAATGGTTGTTCTTGTGTGTATGTTGGCCCTGCAATGGACTGGGATTGGCACTAGTCCCCACAACCCTCATTTGGAGGATAAGCAGTAGAGTGCGTGAGTGAAGTGATCTAAGTGGTCTTAGGAGTCTAACAAATGCATATCTTAACCTAAGGTCAAATTGATCTGGACTGAACATGTGTGATGTGTAAAGTCAGCAAGAAAATGACATGAAAACTTTGGGTAAAAAAAAAAAAGTCCTGTAAATCAAACAGAACATTTTCTCCTCTCTTTTCAAAGGGATTTTTCAAGTAATGTTTTCAGTTATTGCATTGGAGATCTTTGAGCTGCAACCAGAGCAGAATGGATATCTTATGGCCTTCTTTGGCATTGTACAAATGGTAGGTGTCACTTAAATTGAAACTCAATTTGATGGATAATCTAGTGCTTTATGTGACGCATTTAGCAGCTGAAGGTGGTGTCAGACTGTAAAACTGATTAAATGTATTTACAGGTTATTCAAGGAGGAGTGCTTGGGCGACTTACACAAAAATACTCTGAGAGCTCGCTGCTGCTTCTGTCCATTGGACTTTCTTCTTTGGTTGGACTGGGTCAGGTAGGCACATAAATATAAATGTATATATACATATAGATATATAGATTATATATATATATGTGATTATATATATATATATATGTATATATGTGTATATATATACATATATACATTTTATCCCCAGAGAACCATACTTATTGATGATTTCAACAAATTACATTTTGTTTCTGAAAATTTGTTTCAGAAACGTAAAAAACTAATGTTTAGTAAATTGTTGATGTATTAGGACTATAACCACTGAAATCAATCACCCAATAATATAAATTCATAGTTTAGTTTTGATATTTCTTTCTGTCTTCAGGCTTATATGCAGAGTGTGTTGCACTTATGCCTCACCATCATTCCGATGATGCTGTCCATCAGTTTGTTCAACGTCATCATAGACAGCATGCTCACCAAGAGCGTACCATCCTCTGAAACAGGTAACATCATCACCTGCACAGCACAAAGTATAGAAGTGACACTAACAACATTAATTAAAATTGTAATTAATTGTTATTGTAATTAAAATTTGGATTGACTTGGATTGAATTTGGTGGATGACTGTTGCTTAGCTGATTACAGCTAAAGGAAGAAAACAATACAACAATACAATATTTTAAGCAAATCCCATATTGAACTGAAATTAAATAGAGACTAAGTGCATAACTGATTATAGAGACTAAGCACATAACTGAACTAAGGCCAAACTAGTTTGAAATAAAATTTCAAAATGGAAGTCAAGAAGTTGTTTAAATCCTGTAATATTAAACTGGCTCTGCTCTTATGTACAGGCACAATGTTGGGGCTGTGTTCATCTGTTCAATCTCTGCTTCGCACAGTTGGCCCGACTGTTGGTGGCTTCCTGTATGTGAACTATGGTTATTCCTCAATAGGCATAATCCAATTTCTTGTGAATATTGCTGTTTTTGTTTATTTGTGGCATCGACAGCTCAAGACAGAAGAGCATAACCAATGACATATTTTAACATTTTTATAAATGCTCAAAATCTCTGAAACCTAACAGAAATGATGAAAGACAATATCTGATTTTAGCAGCAATAATTTTTATATTGTTCATTTCTTATATGATGTAATAAGAGTAGATACCACTAGATGGCAGCAAGTCCTTCATTTTACCAGATAATGTTTTCAGTTCCTGGAGTTTACCATTCACTTTAAGAGATTTTATTATACATCATAAAATATTACCTAGTATCAAAAACTTTGTAATGATGTTTATTGTCACATGTCATTGGTTCTTAATAAAATGATTTTATTTCTTTACATTAAAAGACACAAACACTTCTGTTTATCTGTTTATCTAATCTTTTTGATTAACTAATCTTTTAGTGTACAGTAATGGTCTAAATATGTAATGGTCTAAATATAAAGCTTATATTGTCCAAATACAAAGAAAACATTAAAAATAGCATTAATCCACTGTACTACAGTAATAACCATGTAGCCTAACATGTATTGAATAACTTTTTACATACAGTATATTCTCAAGTAACTTAATTCAAGTGACTGGATCTAACTGAAACTGAGACTATTTCATTCCTACAAACATGGAAAACATACTTTGCCCCAATTTGCAGAGCCAGTACAGTCAGTACCTCAAATGAAAAGTAACTCAATGAACGTTCAGAGCACAAGCTACACTGCAACTCTATCCTTCTGCTCCTCTACACTTCTACAAGTACTACTGATCCATGTATCCATTGCAGAGTTCTTGACTCACAATTGCTGGACTAAATTACCTGCTGCAACAGTAAAGTCTTTTGTAATTTCACTTAAAGTAAGATATCTTTACTCTTATTTGCTCTTATCTGAGCACATAATCTGAATATGATATCTAAAATAATATGTTGTGCAAATATTTAATCAGTCATACATAAAAACAAAAGCCATACTTTGAGGAGGATAAACTGACTCTTTAGTGTTAATCACAGTGTCAGTCTTCTGTCACATTATACAGTTTTCTGTTACCCCAGTCGCCAAAATGCAGCCTGTTGAAATTATGTCACAAAATCTGGAGCAGGTGTTTTCATTGTTTTTACAGAATACTTTGTTGAAATATTATGCCTGACAATCCCAGATAAGTATGATCTTATTTTAACAGCAGGGGGTCAGTAGTGCAATTATCCAGCACACTACACCTTCAACAGATGTCCGTGTGTGTTATCCTGGGCAATTTGTTAGTTCACTGTAGACTCTCATGATATGACATTTTTAAGTAAAGGATTAAGCCACAATAAAGTTTTAGTTGTTTTCAAAATTAATATTTTCTTTGACAAGCTTAGGATAGAGATATCTGAAATTGTATTTAATTATGAAAACATTTTTTTAATTCAGTAAACATTAACACTAAAAATGGACTCCCTGGCACAACGCATAGTGATACCCAAATCATGTCAGATAGTCAATCATTATGCTATGAATTAAGTAACACCCATTTATTTTCATTTAAGGGTAAAAGAACATTCAATTTAAAAAATAATAATAATAATTTTATTCATGTGCACTTGTAGCATGAATATATATTCAGTAGTACTTAATTGGTACTCTGTGAGTCAATTTAGGTGGACTGCAACTTTAATTTGATCAGCTGTCTGGGTAGCAATCGTCTGAACCTGATGCCACAGCTCGCTCATTATTCCCTGCATTTTTGGTAATCAGTGTAGAAATCATATGTTTTCTACACTTTACACTGAGCTGGTAAAAACTGAGGCACTTCCATGTCTACATCTGTTTCTCTGTCTGACTTGAAGAGACTCACAGGAATTGTAGATGCACCTGAAGGGTATCACTGTATCTGTGGACCTGGGGGGTCGGTCCTGACCACTTGAGGGGGTGCCTTGTTACATTTAGCCCTTTGAGTCAAGGGGAGTGGGGACAATGTTGTTGTTAACACTCCTGACGGGGACCTTTGGGTCCTTTGAAAGTTTAATGTGACTCTGTGAGCGACCTGCGCTCACTGAGGTCAGAGATGAGTGTGGCCCGGCGAAGGTCCAATGTTGCCTTGTGTCTGCACATTGGAAACTGAATGCCAGTGTGCAGGGGGGCGCATCAGGTCCTGCCATTGTTATGTCTCCTGTGACATGGATAATGAGGCATCTGTCTCCACCTGCCTCATGAAGAGATGAGGCTCACTGTCTCACTTAATAAGCACACAGGTTACCTATCTGATTTGTCCAAAGCAAGGTTAGGGGACATGATCTGAAACAGAGGAGACTTCACTCTAAATGTTTTATACCACAGCTTCCTTAGTTCTTTTTGTGCTACACAACACAAAGCTCATCACTAACACTTTGCTTTGTGTGTCTTGTTAGCTGCATCTAGAATTGTATTGTGTTACTTTTAAATATAAACAAATGTCCATTCAAACAACAGACAAAATAAATCACTCAAAGTCTGTCATCGACTCTCTGTGTTTCTCAACATAGTGGTGTTGAGATCAAGTGGCACCTGATTGTGATGTCACCTGTTATAATCTGAACTTTTCTTTTGAAGCCTCCTGAATTTTTGAAAATTTGACCATTGCCATCTTTTTTTTGCAACTGGACGTTTACAGGTGTCACCTTTAATCAAGCTACTATCAGATGGTACTAGTTGTCCATCATGTGCCACTCAAGTGGCAACATAATTCTCACTATATGCTATTAAAAAATACCTGGAACTAGTGATTGAGACCATTAACACCTCAGGAAAATCAAAAATCAAGTAAGAAGTAGACACATTTTCAAAATATGCACATCAAATCTTTTAAGAATCTGGCCATTTGTTTTCAAGACTCCCTCCTTAGGGTCCAACGCTTTGAATTAATTCACAATTGGTTAATAATTTTTATTTGGTATAATAAAAGCAAATAATACATATATATATACATATATATATATATATACATATATATATATACATATATATATATACATATATATATATATACACATATATATATATATATAAACATAACTTGTATGCTAGGTTGGAAAGTAAGGAGGGAGAGAATGATTTATACAGGTTGGCAAAGCAGAGAGTTAGAGATGGGAAAGACGTCCAGCAGGTTCGGGTGATTAAGGATAGAGAGGGACATATGTTGACAGGTGCCACATAAGTAATGGGAAGATGGAAAGAGTACTTTGAAGAGCTAATGAATGAGGAAAATGAAAGAGAGCAAAGGGTAGAAGAGGTGACTAATGTGAACCATGAAGAAGCAGAGATTAGTAAAGCTGAAGTGAGGGGGGCATTGAAGAGGATGAAGAAATGGCAGTTGGTCCCCGATGATATACCTGTGGAGGTATGGAAGTGTCTAGGAGAGGAGGCAGTAGAGTTTCTGGTTAGACTATTCAACAGGATCTTAGAGAGTGAGGGGATGCCTGAAGAATATATATATATATTTATAACGACACAATAAAAAGACTATTAACATTTGCAAAATCACAGTAAACAAAAACAAATAAATCCATTGTCAGGTGACAAAAAGGAGAAGGAAAGGAGTGTAAAATTATTGAGCTTGACCCCTAATTTTCTGTGTTATGCTTCAATTACTATATGTGAATATATAAATATGAATATTATTCATATTTATTCAAACAAATGAGAAAACAAATATAAGAAAATAGTAAAAAGAAAGATGCAGGCAACCACATACACACCATCTTCCAATACATATTCATGTAGTATGTTGATACAGATAGGTGTTCTAATATGGTCATATGGACATATATATGTACATATTTTTCTTATTTAAAATAAATATCTGCACTGTTGCACAAAAAGGCAGATGTCACCTTGTGCTTTGGGAAATGTTTTTATTTTTATGTTTTACAGACCAGACAATCGATGACCAAATATTGTAATTCTGAAAAAATATATTGCCTAATTGATAGCAAAAAAGCATAACAACAATAATAATAATAATTAGTGGAAGATCTCGTTAAGTGCATACCACTTCATAAGAGTCATATCTTGATTTTGCCCAAAATATTTTATAAAATATATAGGCATTCAGACTAAATTTATAGTGTGTTTTTTAATTACACATTAATGGTCAGCACTGTGCATTGTCCTGCATCTGTGTTATCACAGATATCTATAGAGACAGGCTGCCCCTCCTTCCTCTGTATCTGTATTTGTATCTTCTTCTTATTATTGGTTTTTAACCAATAATTAGAAGTGGGGCATTACTGCCACTGTATCTGTATCTGCGCTGAAGCATCCTTGGTCGTGTGTCAGCAGCTCTGAGCCTATGACACCAGGGCTGATTAGAATGTTCTGGTCCACACTCTCACTCCATGACATGTGCCACTGCTCGCTAATCCTTCACTGACGCCTCCCTGCAGCATTGCACTCAACAACAGAACAATGAATGACCACAGCGCTGACCTCGCGGGGCAACTGGCCCTCTTACATTTTACCCTTTGTCGAAAGCCATATTATTTTTTCTATGCCATTCTAAACCAACTGTATATGCTAGCAGATTATTTTAATAGCACACCAGGGGTTCTTTTACAATGAACTGTATATGCTCCTGTATGGAAATTATTGTTAGGACAGTTGGAGATTTGGATTTTTGTAGATAATATGGTTCAAAAGAGAGGATGTGGATATCAGTTTAATAATGACTGAGCCGATTAGATAACAATATGATGCATTTGTAAAGGGCGGGAAAAAGTGTGCCAGCAGTGGCATCTGTTTGAATTAGTGACTGTAAGCTCTGTATGTTGTTTGCATGACTCATACGGATCAGCATCTGTGTTCTTCAGGGATAAATCTGACCATTATTGGTCATATTGGTAAGCTTGGTTTAGCATGTCCAAGGCAATCTAGTCAGAGGTGAAAATAATAATCTGAATCTGAATAGACTTTTAGAGCAGGATTATGTATCTATAGAGCTTCTACAGCGTTCAGTTCGATAAGGTGAGTTTCAAAACTTTGTGGTAAAACTTATGATTGATTGATGCATGATATTATATATAACCAAATAATTTTGGGTATTTTTAACTGTGAGTTTGCATGTTCTCTGCATGTGTGCGTGTGTTTTCTCTGGGTTCTCCGGTTTCTTCTGACAGTCCAGAAACATGCAGATTTGGGGATTAGGCAAAACTCTATAGTGGCCGTAGAAGTGAGCATGAGAGTGGATGGTTGTTCGTCTCTATGTGGCCCTGTGGTGGAATAACGACCTGTCCAGGGTGTAACCCGCCTTTCGGCCTATTTCACTTGGGATTGGAATCAGCGCCCCCATGGCTCTCATGTGGAGGATACAGTGGATAAAGAAAATTAATGAATGAATATTAAACTGCATAAAGCAATCATGAATATATCAAAAAGCCTACTTCATATAATCTTTACACATTTATGCCATGAAATAATTTCCAATGCAGTGCCTGAAAGTGACAATAAGACTCAGTACTCATTAACATCTTACATTTGTATATAACCTGCACACCAGTTATTAAAGCCTCAGATCCAGGAGGAGAAGTGTGGATCAACACCGGACATCAGTCGACTAACAACATTTATTGCGTGTGAGAAAACTTAGTTTAGCAAACTTTGTAGTTTTTTTCACATGCTGTTGCAACATCTAGTAACGTTAGAAAAACTGCAACACCACCTAAACTACGTAAAATGAAGCAACATGATATTTACACAGGCAATTGATTTCCTAACACTGATTGTTGTTTGGATGGCAGATGGTAGGCTTGTGATAATCCTGACCCTTTGCACTCCACCCACCTCCTCCCAAAACTAACATGTGAACACCCCTGCCCCCCCGGAAAACTTAACGAACCCACTGAGCTGCACAACCAAAGTGCTGCTTTAAACTGGTGAGTAAGGGCTGTGTCAGCAGTCAGTGATGAGCCAGAGGGTCAGGGAGTATTACCACCCCATTAAGGCTAAGTAAACTGCATTGTTAATGAAGATCATATTGTTAAAACTCTAGCTACTGTTACTCTACACTCCTGACACAATAAAATCTGTTGGTTTTTCTTGTATTGAAATAAAAACAATTGACAAATGGATCAAATGCAGGTTTTTGCAAATTAGTGGACATTCAAGATTCAAGATTCAAGATTTCTTTATTGTCATACCAACACACATTAGACATGAGGTCAGAACGAACATCAGTCCCTCCAGAACCCGGTCGGCCCAGCAATAAAGAAGAATAAGAAAGAAGAAAGAAGAACCAACAGTTTAACTTAACAAAATATAAATGAAAGAGATCAAAACTTTAAACCTCTGGAGGTAAGGTGCTGTGCAAAAAAAGAATTTGGTGCAAGGGTGGTATACGGTACTGGGGGCATGTGCAAAGTACAGTACATGGGGGGTGGGGGCAGCAGGGCTATGGGGGCTACAGAGAGTTCAGGAGTCTGACAGCATGAAAACCATATTACCACAACTTAAACTGATACAAGTTATTTAATTTAATAAATGAACTAAAATTAACTGTAGAATATACAGGTTCTAGGTGGTGTTTTCTGCCTGTAAAAAAGAATTAAGTCACACAACGGTTTCTCTGTGCAACATATGATGAAAAATAAAGTTTTTTCACCCAAAAGATCCGTAATCCATAATATCAAGAAATGCAGGATAAATGTTGCTTTTCACGTCTGATAGTTTTAACAAATTTGTACAGACGGTACAAAACTACTCATGTCATGTAGAAAGTACAAGGCTCGTAACAACATCCTCCCATATGTTGAAACAAAATGGTGACAGAAATGTAACAATAGTCATTTCAGTTACCTCATATGTTATAATCTTCTTGCTTCCTCTGTTTCAATAGGAGCCAAATCTAATCTTAGATCATCTGAACTAATCCACAGCAGCACCAGGGACAGTGGTCGAGGTAAATTAGTTCTCTGACTGACAGCCATCTGCTGGGCGTGTGTCTTATTAGTTTGTTTTAATATAAAAATGAAATCTAAATAGGTGTAGCATGGCCATGGAGTGAGTAATGGAAGACAAACTGTTTCGTGCTGTCTCTCCAGCATTTTTGTCACCAAATAAAAGACTTCAACGGAACTGAAAAAAAGGACATAGATTTAAACTGGGTGCAGTTACAGCAGTTTTGACAAAAATCTGAAAAATGCTAATATTGAATAAAGGCAACATCTAAAGGTTTCTGTACTGTGTGTAATAGTTAATCAGTGACAATGCTCAGCTGTTGACATGCAGGACAGATTTGTTACAAAATAAATATCAGTGAACTTAAAAAAAACAAAAACAAAAAAGAAGTTTTTTGTTGGGGGGGGGGGGGGGGGGGGTGTCTAACTTAACTCCTCACATTTAATTTGGAGGATTTGTTGGACACAGCACGAGGCAGCACTACCACAAACAACCACAAGTCAGACTGGAAGTTTATTTTTCTATAACATTATACATACCCTTATGTTTGACTTTGTACTATGTTTTGGCAACTGCTGGCTGTTAAGAGTCTATGAATCTCCTGTACAAACCATGAGGCCTTGAGCTGCATCAAGAGGCTCAGCCGAGGTCCAATCTGACATTTATCTCTCAGGGCTGTTCTGCTGATGGCAGCGCGATGTCGCTTTAGGAAGCAGCTGTTTACTGTCAGAGATCTAGAACACGCGGCAACACACACTCCTGCCAACAGTTTACATGCAGAATGGAGACCATCCTCCTGGAGGGGTGTGTTTACCAATCAAAATGTTATTGTCATTCCAGTATAGTTAAACAGAACAAGATCACAAAAACAAGAAATTATTAAGACATCAGACAAATGGTAAAAACATAGAACATAAGAATAAAAATAAATGAAGCGGTAGATGATGGATGGATGGATGAATAAATACAATTAAACAAAAACACATAGTGAATCAAACTGTAATATTATGACATATACATTATACAACATATTATGTGTTCCTTTGTGTACAAATTATTAAGTTCCCATTTGAATGTATGCCACAAAGTCACTGTGTTATTGTTCTGGCATCTCTGGTTTTTCACATGATCGTCATCAGCTTGTTCTTTGAAAACATTTTAAATTGATCTCAAACATTTGTAAAATTTATCACATAAAAAGTATATTAAATAACTATATTTTTAAAAGGATTTTCTCAGGAAATTAGCCTGATTTAGGTAAAAATTAAGAATCAGGGTTTCTGTCAAAATAGACAGTCAAAAATAGCACAAAACTGCTTGTTTCTGGCTGTCATTAAAATAAAAAACTGTGCTTTTTCAACTCAACGTTCACTGAGATGATTGATATGGAAGATGAAGATCTGCTCCCGAATCGTTCCACCTGACACAAGGTAAGAGGCTCAGCAGCCACTGTCAGATCCCAATGACGGCTTTATCACACTGTTATATAACACACACACACACACACCGGTGCTGGGCTGATGTGAGCACGCAGCCACACTGCTGCCATCAGCACTGGACAGATCAGATTTAACACCCCCCCCACACACTCCTCCTTGAGTTTCCTGCTGTGTGTGTGTTTGTTTAGTCTTCTATCCTCTTTCACATGTGTGGCCTGCTGCTCAATCACATGAGGTTATACTGATGGTGTTAGGTGATGGTGATGGAATCAGGTGTATCGTTAAACAACAGGAGGTTGATCTTAGGTTTTTGCGAAGAAACATCTGATGACAAAAACTTAATTCTGATCATAACAAAAAGCAAAAATGATAAAAGGAAGCAAATCTGATATTATATATTCGAGCAACATAGATAATAAAAGGCTTTAAACAAGTTGCTGATTGTACATGAGGGTTGATGTTTGTTGCTTTGTCTGCCTCAGATTTATTGATGTAGATCTTCTTTGTAGAAGGCAGATTCTGTCAGTGGTGACAGTGGACAGTCTTCCATGATCTCTCTATGTCACATTGGGATTCAGCAGCTCACTTCTTCACTGTACTGCAGTGATTCTCAAATTGGGGTATTTGTACCTCCAGGGGTACGCAAAGTGATGCATGGGGTACATGACTGGAGGTCAAATGTCTGAACTGTCTGGGACTGTGAAAAGTTTGGGAACCACTGCTGCACTGTAAAAAGGGGTAAAAAAGGGTAAAAAGGGACTCCCTCCTCCAGTATCTCCACCATATCCTCGCTGACCTCCTGGTGTGATAAGTCCCTTGAGACTGAGAAAGCAGATTATATTATATAAATGCTGATTTTATTCCTTTTCTCAGACAGTGCTGACTTTGTATTTTCAGTGACCTGGAAATAGCTAATACCATAATGTAATTGTTAACCAGCTTTGACACTGTATTATAGTGACTTATTCTTATTTCCAATTTTCATAAAATCTGGAAACCATGCTTCTCCAATATTCTTTATTAATTGGGATTGTACTTACTGCTAAATGTGCTAAAGGCTATATATTGTACATAAATCACCTTTAAGTTCACATGCATGTATCAAAAACTAACCTTTTCTTTCTATTACATGGCCTTCTGGAGAACAGAATAAATCTAGTTAAAGACAAATAAATTATAAAAAACATTATTAATAATCTGATGTAAGTGTAAGAATTATCAGCATGTATTTTCACTCTTTTCAGATAAATGGCATGAATCTGGTTAAAGATCAGACTGTTTCTCACTGCACTTGTTTTCATACCATCATACAAAAAAAACCCAAAACAGATGCTCATTAATGTAATTACATAACACGGCTTCTCTAATCATTCTTTGAATCCTAATATTAGGCTGCTTCCCAGCTAATCTATTTGTCTTGGCATAATCTATGGCCTGCTCGAGTAAGCAAGCGTTCACCTAAAACTTCACTGGTGTCTCTTCAGCTGATCATTATTATCACATTATGTAAACTGTTATAATGCTCATCTCAGCAGCACAGTCATCTTCTAAACATAGAGAGTAGCTATGTGTTGCAGCTCAACACCTTCACACAGGAGTCACTTTTATAGGACAGACCTAATGATGTTCAAGTGCTGTGGGGTTTTACTTTACTACTGTATAATAAGTGAGTAGTGTGCATGTTCAGGCTTGGTTTGGCAGAGAGAAGAAAGAAACTAAAACAACAACAGGCAAATGGTGGAGATCCAGGTTCAGATTCAGATTACATGTGAATACAAAAAAAAGAGATAATTACATAAAAGAAGGAACACCAGGCAGACTGGACAGGTGCATGGTCATAATTTACTTTTATTTTTCACTATTCTTATTCTTATTATTATTATTATTGTTGTTTCTTATATTGATTTATTATTGTTGGTCAACTGATGTTTTGTGCTGTAGAAACAAACTTCAATTCAGTATGGTCTATGTCAGTTTATAAAACTATTTTCTCTTAATAATACAGCAAGTATTTCATTTGTTGGAGGCAGAAATGCTTTCTTTGTGTCAGGAAAATAACAGTACTGTATACTGCCTGTATATGACAAAATGTCAAAATGTACATGACAAAAATCAGTGAGATGATATTTGCCAACCTAATTTGCAAACACAGTTGGTTGAGCTGTAATGGAAAAAATATTTTATGAAGCAAATATTTTAGAATTTCTAAACACACCATCCTTCCTGCATACATTTAGTAAATATAACTTAGCTTAATAAGTGATTAGAAACCAAAACATTCATTATTTGTTGGGACAATGCATGTGATTTCAATAAATAATAAAGCAATAATCCTATCACACATTTGGATTACACTTTTGCTCATGATATATTTAAAAAAAAACACCAGCATAAGTAAATTAAACTTGCATAATATATGAGAAGGAGAAGAGCCACATAATCATGGGGTTTAGTTTTGGTCGAAATCAAACACAAAGATCAAAATACTGTGTTTGCTGTTATAAAACATATTAATGTAAGGGTGCAAGTGAATCTCCAACAAATCACTATAGCCTGTTTTATTGCATTTGCTCTGCTTACTGCTATAACTGTCTGCATTTTTCAAGTGCCTCCACAGTGGAATTCTCAATAAACATCTCCCACTAAAGTTCATGTTTTATGCAGTGAACAAGCAAACTCAAAAGCACAATATCTGCAGTATGACAGGTTTATTTACAAAATTCCCAGACAAGCCCCCACTTGTTATGTTTCCATAGAAAATAAAACCCAAAGGTCAGATGTTGCATTTTTTGTAAATGAACAAAACAATTGGACTGTTGGCTTTTCTAAAAGATGGCAGTGGGAATAAAACATCCCACAACTACCCATTTAATAGATGGACAAAAAACTGGATAAAAGTTACATGAAAGTGAACACAGATTTTTATTCAAAACCACAGAAAGTTGGTAATGTAGGCTAATAAAAGCTTAAACCATCCCACATTTTTTGCTGGAGCCTTTTTTTAAATGTGAAATTATCTGAATTATCTGGAAACATAAAATCAAAAGGTCAACTGAAGGTGTTCACACACACACAAAACAACCTCAGCAAGAAAATTTCCAACCTGACGAGTAGTACAACCTCTGATCCAGGCTGATTGCCCTCAGTTGTGACAGAGCAGCATAGGTGCAGTCAATAGCTCCTGATTATCAAAGAAACTCGTGACCCACAGTTCTGTGCAAAAGTCTCAGGGCACCACCAGCTTTGTTGTTTTTTATGTCTGTGAAATTCTGTGATATTGGTTTATATTTGCAAAATGTCAATGTAATGGCATGTAATGTTTGATCATGTCTTTTGATTTTTGAAGGCCTGTAATGCAATGCTGAGCAGGGACCAGGCCAAAGATCACTAGGAGACTAGGTTTCTGTTCGCCTTTTTCTCATCCTCTCCTGTATAAAACAAAAAAGAGGCTCCATGTCCTCACCAGTAATTAGCGTGTAATTGGGTGAATTTGTGCAGAAAGCCTTTACAAATCCTGTCTCAAGAAGACTAACTAATTGGTAAATCTTACAAAGGTCAACAGTGTGCTGGCCAAGGATGAGGAGGGTAGCCACCATATGGCTAAATATGCCAACAAGAAGTGCATCTTCACTGCTCTTTTAATCTTTTGAGCTAATTGTGTTTTCTTTCCCATTGACTGTGCCAGTGCAGACAAAATGTAGTCAAACTCTAATCTCCTTAACTGCTTTCCTCTTTGTTTTTTGAATATGGCTGGCACTTGTTATTGTGGGACTAAAATATGCTGACATAGAAACACAATGTGTAGGCATACATTTTGCTCCTCAAGCAAATGTTCTACTTAGAGTTTATCTGAGATGTTAATTATGATAAAAACCCATTGTTCAACATAAATTAAGTGATTCAGAATTATACTCTGTTGCTAATATGGACTTGCCAGGATTTAAAGCTGCTGTAGTTTATATTTTCATATAATCGTTTAGTGTGATGAACCTAAAAAGATATTTCACTGTAACTTCCTGATCTTTTTAGCTTATTTAGTGGGTTTTAGTTTTTAGTTTAGTTGTCAGGATCACAGATCACAGGCTAAAAGGAAACTAACAATAAGCCAAAGTCTGAAGTGAACAATGATTCACGACTACCAAAACCCAGATGAAACCAAGACGAATTGAAATAAAATAAAATACTCAACTACAAGCTACTCTGACCATTTCCTCCTCATTCTGATGTGGAGTTTAAACTTCAGCATGTTGTGTCAACCATGTCTATGTGGCGCGGTTTAATTGGTCTAAAAATCACTCAATTTGAACAGGTGTTGCCAACAACGCCACCTAGGTATGAGGGCCTAGGACCCTTAAAGGTCAACCAACACACAGGTTCTTAGTTACAATCAGGGTTTGAGCAGAGTTAAAAAACCATGACTCTAATCAATAGTATTCACACATTTATTCCAATAAAACAAGAGAAGTAATAATAAAATTATCACAGCCCAAAGTCTCCCCCCAAGGGTCCCTCGTGTCCCTGGACAGTCACTCTCAGACCTGTCCTCCTCCAAGACAAACAGGCCTCCAGTTAGCGCACATACACAAGGAGAGAAAAAAAGCTGGGATAAATAATCGGGCCAAATGTCAAATCATGTTAAAATATTCTCCAAATCTAAAATCTCGATCTGCCCAAATCCAGTAAAAGAGGAAGGAGAGGGTACTTAGCTGTGAGAGGGGTGCATCGTGACCACACCCCTCTACCAGCCCACGTTGCTTCCCCTCAACTCCGGCTGGGATGAAGGTCGCCTACCTCTGCTCCTACGGCTCCACGGTCTGACACTAAAACGGCCTGATGCGGGCGCGCAGTTGGCAGTCGACTACTCCTCGCTGTCTCTCCTCCCGCCCATGCAGAGCGGAGTGGGCGGGCTGGGGTGTAGGTTTTGATCAAGTCCTGGATGTAGACTGGACCTACAAGGTGGTTCTCTGTCTCCGGCATTCACCGGCGTCTGAAATATAAAAGGTCGCTCTCCTGCTCGCCACCACCTGTGGCTCGTTGCTAATCAGACTGCTATTGGCAGGTCTGTGGATAGTTCACGGTCAGTTGGAGAAAACAACATACAAAAACATAAAGCACAACTACAACCGAATCTGTAAAAACACAACATGCAAAATAATGAAACCTATACACAAAAACTGACCCTCTCACATCTACATACCTAAATGCATCAAGTTACTGTCATGTGATTGGCTGATTAGTTATTTGCCAACAAGCAGTTGAACACGTGTATTAATAAATAAAGAAGCAGAATAGCATATGTCAGTGTTGTCTTAAGGTTACAGGGTAACATGGGTTCTCTTGAAATTCTCCAGCTTCCGCACCACAGTCCAAAAACATGGAGATTAAGACACTCTAAACTGATCGTAGGTGAGAGTGAAATGTTGTTTGTCTCTATATGTTTGTCCTGTGATGGACTAGCGGCATGTCCAAGGTGTACCCTGCCATTAGCTCAGTGTCTCCAGTCCCCCAGAGGATGAAGTGGTAGAACATTAATGTATGAAATTACAATTATTTTTGTCAATCTTTTGTAACAGTTAATCTATTTGTCTGTGAATGCAGTTGTCTAAATGCAGTTGTAAATGTCTCTGTGATTGTAGGACATAAACTCACTCCCTAGTGATTAAAACACATTTCTTCTCAATATAACAAAGGACATGTGTTCTGGGTGGTGTATTTTTAATCACCAACTGCACTGATCCCATCAACCCCACTGACGCTTTTGTCTGTTTACTCATTGTTTTTTGTTGTTTTTTTCCTGTCACGCAGCTTTTTTTCAGTAAACAAGCCTATATAGCAGCCACCTATCTACCCAACACAACATAATCAAAGCTGTAGTGACTGTAGAGACACTGCTGTGTTTCAGCTCTAGAATAAAAGACCAGTTCATGCAAACATTCACATGTCAAGTTTAAGATCACTCATTGATGCAGTTACTGACATGTGTTGAAGGTACAGAATAAACAGCAAAAACAAACACTGCAGATGCCAGTGCACAGATGTCAGAGAAATATGGCAGATCATGTCCCATTCAGATTATGACCATTCACTTGAACCACTCAACTGTGCAGAGAAACAGATGATGAAAATGGGCTGAAAATATCATTAGACTGTTAGACCATCACACTATCACTGAAATCTGAGCCGTTGTTTGGCACCTGCTTTTCAGTTTTTTCAACAGGGAGATTTTCTGGAACAATTAAATTCAACTTAAATGTAATAACCTTGTTTTATGTATCATATTCTCAGCAGCTATTGTCCCATGTCTCCTGTTAGCTGCTCTCACTGATCAGTACATGGCACATGTATGATGATTCTATAACCTCTTAATAATAAATTAATGACCAAACAGTGATGAGCTAAATTAATGGCAACCAAAACATCTGCCATTCAAAAATCCATATTCCCTCCGTAGGCAGAAGTACAGGATTTCTAGACCAAAAAGAGCAAAGTAGGAGTTAATAAGCTGCTTGTCAGCAAACACTGGGAGTCATTATGAATGGGAGGCAATCTCCCAGATCAAATATACAGCTCAGGAAAATTGAGCTGGAATAGGAAGCAAAAAGAAGTAATAAGGAGGTGAAATACAAATTGAAGAGGCTAGTAAATTGATGTGCTTCGGTAATCATTCCTTTAAATGAAGATACTGAGGAGGAGTGTTGACTGATGGACAGGGGTCCTTCCCCTCATGGAGAACCCTCATGGACTGAGGAGACAGAGGGATATGGAGCAGGACTGGTCTAAATTTACAAAGAGCTTCAGGAGTCATCATCACTGCTGCTGCGGCTGCCGCTTCTTCATGGCTGCAGTTTTTTGCAGATGGGATGACGATTAAGCAGCACCAGTGCGACTGATTGGTCCACTATATGAACAGTAAAGATTAAGAGGATGACAAATAAGCATGCTGCTTACACAGCGCTTGGGGCTAATCCCCCCCCCCCCCCCCCCGGACTCTCTTTTGAGGAGCTGCCACTGAGGAGCACCCACAGACAGTGACCGACCCAGACTGCCAGAGGGAAGTCTCTCACTCAACTGTTGATGTTTAACAAGTGTTAGCTCTCGCTCATGGGAGGACCCCTATCCATCTGCATCCCCACACCAGAGGCTGCAACACAGTAGAGACTCAACCTGCCATCTGTCTGCTGGAGACCACAGGGAAACCTGCAGCAGCGTGACACTTCAAGTTTATATCAGTGTTTTTGCTGCAACAAACTCAATAAGAACGTAGAACGTTTTGTGTGCTGATCCTGGATTTCATCTTTTCAAGGGAGGAAATAGTTGACAACAAAAGTTCTTACCACTGGTCCTCAATAGCCTTAGAGACATTTTCAGGGAAAAATGATGGAGGATCACCTCTCAAAGATCTCCATGATACAATCCTCCTCGCCCACTGAGTCATCTGCCAGCGGTGGGAGTGATGACAGCAGAGGTAAGACTTCCACATGTTCACTTGCAACAACAGGTGAAGCCACACGCTTGCCCTTGTAATAACTAGGAAAGAAAGTAGTAAGAAAAAAATGACTTGTAGATTTTTTACACATTTCTGTTTCAGATGTACCCATATTACGAACGATCTATTTACATCACACAAAAGGTTCTAAGATATGCTCATAAATGCTCATAAGTCAATCATTAAATAAAATTATAGAATGAGTCCTTTAACATATTTCCAAAAATAAATACTTATCATGAAGTTGTGAGCAATGCTTCTTTTAATGGGTTTATTTGGATTAATTTCCATATCCCTCATCATTTGTTTTAGTTGTTAATCTGCCTCAAGCCATTTTATTTGTTGTAATTTTTATAATCGTGTACTAAATGAGATTTTAAGGCCCAAACGGCTGCTGCAATTGACTCATGTGCTATGTCTGCTTAGCCATATGCAGATTGAGCTGTCAGTACAGATGGCAGACACACGTATAAAACAATACCAGACTAAATTAATGGCACTAACTGACCTGCCCTATGTCACTGTGTTTGACTCATAGCCAAGAGTCCAGCCCCGGGCAAAGCTCTGAGCCCGGCTTTGGTTTGCAAAGTATGTGGAGACACCAGCAGTGGAAAACACTACGGCATTTACGCCTGCAATGGCTGCAGTGGCTTCTTCAAACGCAGTGTGAGGAGGAGGCTCATTTACAGGTAAGACAAAGTAGACAAAAGTCATGAAAAATGTCACTAAAAATCTTTAGATACCAAAATTCATCTTATAATGTTCCCATGAGGTGCATTGTGGGATTTAAGGAAAAACTGGAGGACTGAACTGTTTTTTAACTTATTATACCCAACATAATCCACAACTTTCTTTAACGTCATGCAGGAAATTATTGTCATGTTTTCTTAAACAAAAGCAAATATGTAACGCAATGATCTAAATGTTTAAATCCTGTTTTTGTTTTCAAACAGACTCACTCTACATTTTCAATTTTGACCACAGAATAAACACATTGAATTTTATGTGAATATACACATAATATATGGTTCCCATGTGTTTTCACATGGATCAAAGAATGTGTTGTTTATGGATATGAGAAAGTTTAATAGAGAACAGGATAAATGTAAGGATTTCACCTCCTTAGTCCCTAATTTCAAATGTAGATTATGTCGGTTTTAATCTATGAGATTGTAAACCCTTTTAACCTAAATTAAAAAAAAAAATCCTTTACTGTATGTATGAAACTTTTCTTATACTTTACCCATCACAAACAAAGACAAATCATATTATTTATGTTAATTTTGAGTATTCTCCCTCTAAACACTTCACTGTGGTTCAACAGGTGCCAGGCTGGTACAGGCATGTGTCCAGTGGACAAAGCTCATCGAAATCAGTGCCAGGCATGTCGGTTAAAGAAGTGTCTGCTGGCAGGAATGAATAAAGATGGTGAGTGAGTGGAAATAATATTTTGCATTCACACCTAATAATAGATACATTAATTAATTAAGACACTGATATGAAAGTATGAGATTACAAACCTAAACCACAGATGTATATCATGATTATTTCCTCTGAAAACAGCTGAGTCTTTTCACCTCACTCTTTCTCTGTCTCTCATTCTTTCATTCACTGCAGCAGTGCAAAATGAACGACAGCCTCGCAGCACAGCTCAGGTTCGCTTGGACTCCATCGACGTAGACACTGAGAAAGAGCACCTGGCCACCACTCGGGAGCCAACCTCCTCTTCTTCTTCCTCGTCCTCCTCTTCCTCATCCTCCTCCTCTAGTGTCATTACGTGGCCTCACATCACATCCTCCATGTCCATCACCTCCTCGGTGGCCCCCCAGCGCTGCATCAGTCCCCAGAACAACCACCGTTTCATGGCCAGCCTCATGACGGCTGAAACCTGCGCCAAGCTGGAGCCCGAGGACGGTAAGGGGGGTTTGTTATTTGAGACTGAGGAGGCGGCCTGAAAATTACACTCAGACCAGATTAAACAACAAACAAATGCTGTAAATTTAATGTGTAACTTCAACAAAAGTCTTTTGTCCCAGAATGGTTGTCCACATCTTTTGGGAGTATATTGTTTTCTCATATTATAATTATTATAATATATATATATTATATAATTATTTAAAAAAAGGGGCTGGATGACAGGAGGAAAAATTTCCCCCAGAAAACCTCTAAGCCTGGGGGTAGGGCCGCTGGGGCGGCCCACCGTGTTTTTGTAAAAAAATGTTAAAAGTTGACAGGAAATTTGAAATTATGACTATTATGTGTTATTGTAAGACATTCATTAACAATACTTAAACACCAACTATAGAGTCTTACAAAAAGGCACACTCTTGAAATACTGTTTTAACAAACACTAATGCAATTAAAATAAAT
Source organism: Solea solea (assembly GCF_958295425.1). Lineage (NCBI taxonomy): Eukaryota > Metazoa > Chordata > Actinopteri > Pleuronectiformes > Soleidae > Solea > Solea solea. The sequence goes on from NC_081138.1 coordinate 9,453,522, forward strand.
TATATCAATTGTTTTCATTTGTTTAATCCTAATTAAGGCCCCCTTGTCAATCTAAAAAAAGAAAGAGAGTAACATAACATACCATTTATAGTGTTTTCAAAACTTTGTCAACACCACAAAATATACATAATAATTTAACGGAAGTTTGGAGAAGTAGTCACAGCCAAGTCATTTGGCAAGATCAAGCAAGGCTCCATAATTTGTATGGTGGGCAATTTCATGTTTCAGCAGCCAGTAAAGGCATTTAAACCCACCAATTATTGCCTCATGCTCCATTTTGATCACTGGCTCAAAGGCTTCAGTGATTGACAAGCCCAGAACATGAAAAACGTGAAAGCTATTGTATATTTCATAAAAGATATTTCATTTTAGTCAGTGCAATATAATGCACTGGGGGAAACCCTGAACGTTAATTAACGTGATGCAGAATCACTGAAACATAAAAATGGTTGGACAACCTTCAAGATTACTTCAGTTAAATTTAGGTTATTTAGGGTAAAGTTTATCAAGTTAAAGTTAAATGAACACTTTTTAAAAAATATATATATTTTCCACAATTTCCTATGAGTGAAGGTTGATAAAATGATTACATTATGTGAACACAACTTTATATAACTTGCTAATAGGGGCATACAATCCACACATATCTAATCTCATATCACCTTTTTCAGTTGACGAAAACATTGATGTAACCAGCAATGAGCCGGAGAGAGCTTCCTCGGAGTATCACATGGTTCTGTATCCATCCAGCTCTGAAAACGTGTATGAGACCTCAGCGAGATTGCTCTTCATGTCGGTGAAGTGGGCCAAGAACTTGCCGGTGTTTTCCAACCTGCCCTTCAGAGACCAGGTCAGACATTATCTGGGTTTTTTCATTCAGTTCCAAATTACAAAATCATAAACTTGTGTTACTGGGTAATGTGATGTTATTAGTTGTTTTAATTTCATTGTTTTCATGGTTAAACATTTTTCTCTGTGGCTCCTTGTTTAATTAGCAATGCTAAAAACAAAGTTCTTTGTTTCAATTCTTACCATCTTCTCCTTCGCCAGGTGATCCTGCTGGAGGAGGCGTGGAGTGAGCTCTTCCTGCTCTGTGCCATCCAGTGGTCACTGCCACTGGACAGCTGCCCGCTGCTCTCACTGCCTGACCTCTGCCCCAACATGCAGGGGAAAACCAGTTACACTAGCCTGGACTTGCGCCTCCTGCAGGAAGTCTTCAGCCGATTCAAAGCCCTTGCAGTTGATCCCACAGAGTTTGCTTGTCTCAAGGCCATTGTGCTTTTCAAGCCAGGTGAGGAACTGAACATGATAGATAGATAAATAGATAAATAGATAGATGGAAAAAAGTACAATATATAAAGATATTAACACCAAGACTTAAGAAAAAAAGTAAAAATATAATGTATAATAGACAGTTTCCAAAATATATACAGTATGGACTTGAAATTTACATTATAAACAATGATAGAACATGGGAAATTATATGGGTATATTGCACTTGTGTAAATGTACAGTATATTGCACGTGGTAGGGAGGAATGAGTAGCCTGGTTATGGTCTACTAAGGGCAGTGCTTGTTGTACAGTCTAACAGCTGATGATGACCAATGAAAGACCCATTAAAGTTATTTAGCCTGGTCATCAGTTAAGGATCTCAAAAAAAAAAATTCCATTCAGATAACTAATCTCTGAATAACTTTAATAATACGGAGTGTCTCAGTTTTAGATTGCAGTTAAAGTAGTATTGTAACTCAAGAAGCTACTCTTCCTCCTTTATAGAGACTCGTGGTTTGAAAGATCCAGAACAAGTGGAGAACCTGCAGGATCAGTCTCAGGTGATGCTGGGACAACACATTCGCTCACACTACCCCAGTCAACCAGCCAGGTAACACCCTGCCATAATATTACAGCCTCAGTGGCGCATGTCTAATTTATCTTGATTTAAAAATACTTTCACAAAATCTAATCTCTGATTAAAATTTACATTTACTTGAAACAATCTACAGCCACATATAAACATTGTATGTAATAAAACAGTTGAGACAGAGAACAAAGCAAATCAAGCTTAATCACTCCCACAAGAGATATTCAATATAATGCAAATAATAAGTACAATGTCCTGCTCACTTTCAGGAATCATAAAGATTCTGTACTTTTCTTAGCTTTACTGATTCAAAGATGAACATTTCTTTAACTTAGTTTGTACCCTACAATGATTTATATTTTATTTGATTATTACTCAGCCGAAACTAATTGTGAAGCCAGACCTGAAAGATCACTGGATAATTCTCAATATAGCTGAATTGAGTCGACATACTAGTATTATTAAAGATATCAGAATCAGAATCATTTAAACTTGCATATGTTTTATGCCACAGAAGTAAGGATTTGATTATGACTACACTGACTTAAACAACTGAAAATATTACAAATTGTAATAACATTGTAAATAATTATGGTAAAGGTAAAATGACAAAGATGGACAAGCCTTGCATGGGCTCACGGCTTGAATAAACTATGATTACACCTGTGTGTTGTACTATTTTGTTCTATTTTCAAAACAAAAAGCCTTGCTGTGGACTTACACTTCCTGTCTTACCTCTAATCTGTGATTCTACTTGTGAAGTTAATTATTTGATTTGATTTCTTCTCTGTACTTAGGTTTGGAAAGCTGCTTCTTCTTCTTCCCTCATTGCGTTTTGTGAATTCTGAGAGGATAGAGCTGCTGTTCTTCCACAGGACCATCGGGAACACTCCCATGGAGAAACTGCTGTGTGACATGTTCAAAAACTAAAACCATCTCCCGAAAGATGCAGTCTTCTTCTGGTTTGTTTCTCTTTACAGATATTCTGTGTGCTGTTATTTTTTTTCAAAGACCACTTTATTATTTGTTGTTTCTACATCAGCTTATTGTGAACGTTGACATGTTATTCACTTGTCATCATGCTTGCTGTCTATCTGTACTATATTTAGTCTTTGATTTGTGTCTGAAGTGACACACTCCAGTGTTTCTGTTACAATTTGAAAAATGACAATCCTCCAGAAAATTTATTTGTTTGGTGATAGAACAATTGTACAGTATATCCCTGCTGTCCTTAATGTAATTCATGTTGATATTTCTTGATAAAATCAAATTGTTTGAAAGTATTTTTTTTGTTTTTTTGTTTTTGTGACTGCCACACTTTACAAGAGAGACTGATATTGTTTCAAGGCTTTGAGAGGAATGAAGGAACAGGGAATCGAACAGCACCCCCCTGTGTCTCTATCTGGTTTAAAAAACACACATGCACATGCACACACACACACACACACACACACACACACACACACACACACATACCCTATTAACACTTACTTGACAAATACTCTAAAATGTAATAATTTACATTTCCATAAGGGAATGTCCCCATAATGTGACTGTGTTATCCGATTTAGGTCCCCACAACATGGGTAATAGAAAACAGTGACAAATGAAGGAAAACACACACACATTTGTTTGTGCAGCTATTCTTCTAATGTGGCCAGCCTACACAAAGCATTGTCCCTAACCTTAACCCTAAGCACAATTCAAATATTAAGTCTAAATTTAACCAGTTCCTCATAGGTGAGGTTCCAACTCATTAGGACCAGTTTTTGGTCTTAATGGGGATTACTTAAAAAAACAAAAAACAAAACATGAATAATGCAAGTGCACACACAATTATGAGGGGCCGTATATGGAAGTGTGAGGTAAAAAAGGAATTATGGCCTATACGGCCCCTCATACACAATCTTGTGACACACAGTCTTAAAAATAAAGTAGTATACATAGGGGTAAATTCACTTAAATGCAATGAGTTGTATTTTCTGTTGCATTGTTAGAACAATGGGCACAAACAGGTCAGTGCTAATTTTTTCTGTATGCTCCAGTTACTGTTTGGTACAACTGTGGAGAGAATGACAGTTTTTCTGCAACAACAACTTTTCACAAACTACAGTCCAATTGTTTGGTTTTAAAAACTAAATAAAGTTAAAGAAAACACGAAGGCTATGTAAACATCCTGTGAAAAGATGGATGGTCACAGTGAAGGATGGAGGCTGCAAAGGGAAAGTAAACTGATTTTGTTCTTTGTTATCACAGATAGTGCTGTCATTTTCAGTGTTCATAAGTTGTACGTAAAAATAATAAAAATGTCTTTAGAAGACTAATAACAATCAATAAAACTAAACAGCTAATGTTAACCTACACTGTGACTTCCATGCCACATCTTTATCTATTAACGTATTTAAAAGAATAAAAAAAGTGAATTTAATTTTAAGATTCAGTTTTTGCTGATTAAGGGCAGATGAAACATAATTAGGGTTCGAGCAACAAGGTTGCAAGAACCCAATTGAAACCGTAAGGATTATTCCGATTCTTCTTCTTCTTCTTCACCAAAGTAAAGTGCATCACACCTGGTGTAAATTTACATTTATTAGTGTTTTGGGGAATGTGCGTTAAAAAATGAAAGTGGGCGGGGCAAATAACTGCTCCACCCCCTAAAACTTGTGGACCTGAGGAGCACGTTTAATGTACATGCACGAAACTTGGTATTGAAAACTTTTCCCTAAGTATCATGGTGTACGAGAAAGAGGCCGGCAAAGTTGGTGAAAATTAAAATTTTTAGCCACAGGCAACAAAACTCTTATAACTTTGCGATAGAAGGTCAGATCTTAACCAAACTTGTGAAGATCGATGATGGGCCCTTGCTGAAGATGCCTATGCAAAAACTGTAAATTTTGAAAACAGCGCCTCCTGGTGGTAACAGAAAAAACAACAAATTCACAATTTCGGTAATAACTTTTACAGAGTTCATTATATCAAACTCAAAATTGGTGAAAACACTAAAAACACATGTTAGATGATGTGTGCTGAATATGATAACAAATCGTTCACCGCAAAGTATTCACTCAACTGAGTGGTTCGTTCGTTCATTTTCATGCAGTACCTTTTTTTCGCCACATGATGGAGGCACCTGCATACAAATCTATATGAAAATATTCCATGTCAAAATCAGCACCCCCTGGTGACGGCAGACGAAATTACATTTACAGATTTTCATGCTGCTTTAACAGGGGTTGTTGTATCCACTTGAAAATTGATATGTGAGACCTCAGACCCATCCGGAACATATCTGTAAAGGATGACCACCCTACAGGAAGTAGAACTCCCGAAACAGGAAGTAAAGTCTAACATTGTCCGATCTTCGCGAAACTTGATATGTGAGTCAAGGGACCGTCCTTGAACACGTTTACGGACACACCTTTCACCCAACAAGAAGTCGGCCATTTTACACAGGAAGTGCCCTCTAACTTAGCACAGGTACGCTGAAAATAGTCCGAGCTGAAAATAACTAGGACTGAAACTGAGCTAGAGGACTCGCGCGGCGACGTGGGCGCATGGAGACTCGCAAGCCCTCGTTTGTTCTTAAAACCGTAATGTGACACTTATAGGCCTTTATGCTGCAAATAGCATCTTGTCGGCTGAGAAAAAAGTATGTGTACTTCTGCCCTGAAATCTTTGCAGTGTTTGCATTCATTTGTCATCCAAATAAAGTGTTGTCCACTTTGAAATGAGGCATAACAGCAGATTTTCTATTTTTCTATAGTCTCTATTAATGTACCTCACTGAAATGTCAGTTTGATAAGAAGCATTGTTATTACCCTACCTTCTGATTCAAACACATGGAGACCATCATAAAGATAAAACAGAGAAACAGAACTGGACACCTGCAAGTCATTCTTAAAGAAGAGTCAACAGATTGACATTTTTCTGAGTAATGATTTGAGTGGCTGACAATTAAAATTGTGAGACTGACAAAAATGTAAAACTGAAATAAATAATAATAACTTAGATTTATAAAGCACATTTCATGAAACCCAAGGTCGCTGTACAGTAGAAAATAGAAAAACACAGATCAAAAACACACACACTAACAAACAATCAGGTGGCAAAAACTTGCAGGAACAAGTGTCGATTCAACAGTGATTTAAATGACTCCAGAGTTGGTGCCTGGTGAATAGCCAGAGGGAGTGAGCTCCAGAGGGCTGGAGCAGCGACACTGAAAGCCCTGTTTCCAAAGCTTTGCCTGCAGGTGCGGGGAATGAGCAGGAGACCTAGGTCAGCAGACTGCAGGTTCTGGGAGGGGTGGTGCACATTGGAGCACGCCGGATATATACTGAGGAGCAATTGAATGGAGAGACTTGTAGTAAAGGAGGAGAAGCTTTAAGGTGATCCGGAACTTAACGGGGAGGCAGTTCAGTTGTTTCAGCGTGGGGGTGATGTGTTGCCAAGGTTTAGGCTGAGTGAGAACCCTAGCAGCAGAGAGAAACTGGCACTTTTCATTTAAAAAATGAATAAAAATAATATTATAAATAAAAATAAAAATGATACATAAAAACTGGGCATTGACCCAACTGGATAAGTGAGTCCAGCTATGCCATACTTTTGTAAAGCATCAGAAACTCTGCTGCTGTGCTGGATGCTCTCCTGATGCCTCCCCCACAATTCATTTTCATTAAATTAATTTATGAAAATTAAACTGGAGTTCTGAACAATTCTAAACAGAGGTTGAACCTCACGTGTCAAATCAGCATTCTCATGTTGGCCTTTGGCTAATCTCTTTTCACACAAAGGTGGCCACTGTTTCAATAAGAGATTTTCATCTTATTATAAGATAAGTCTTTTAAGTAACAGGCAGAGGGAGGCAAATAGGTTAATGCCACAATGGACCTCATGCAAGAAAGATTTGTACCAACTGATTTGTTCTTAAATATGTACGAGTGATTTAAGAAAACTCATGATATTTAGATTTTTTTTCAGGTAACAAATTATGGTCAAAACTTGCTGTATGAGTCACACGAAATTTGTCTGCTGTTAACAAGACATTTTTCACAAATGGGTTGTATATTTCATTACTTTGAAGCAATTGTTATGTTGTTATTTTGCGTAGCAGCCACTCACGTTATCATTTAAAATGTATTAATGAACCTACTTAATTGCTATAGTAAGTGCACAACTCCTCTATTCTGTAAAATAGTGCACTTGGAGCAGGCTTAGTGCCAAGGTTTACCTTGAGAAGCTTCTCACTGATAGTAACTTTTCTGCTGTTTGAGCCCTTCTAAAAACAAACCTTCAGTCACAAGGTAAGAATTGCATTCAATCTTGAGCAACTGAATAGTTGCATTTTGGCCATATGCAGTTATGTAGATAAAGCAAAATGAGTGGACTATATTCCGTATAACCTTCATGTAAGAAGAAACAAACTTTCAGTGACAATAAGTTTTTAGTAGCTGTTTTTGGCAAATGACAGTGGCCCTTTTACAAATACTGAAACAAATGAACAAAAGTTAAAACAAATTTACATTTTCCGAAACAAATTAACAAAACGTGTGTTAAGTGTAATTTTAATGGCACCCTTACTCCCTGTATTAAGGTAGACTGATCAACTGTACTGTTGTTTGATATAAGATTTACGGTACGGGAAGTGACGTCTCCCGCGTTGCCGGTTGTTTCTGTGACTAGATCCGGTGATGAATACAAATCAGCCTGTATTTCTTTTACATTATATTACATTACATGTCATTTAGCAGACGCTTTTATCCAAAGCAACTTACAATGGAATTGAGTACAATCAGCCAGGGGTGGAATCAAACTTGCGACCATGATGTCTTTCGCACACAGGGTACTGGTCTTAACCACTGAGCCACTCCACCCTTTTTTCTTTGTTAAATAAACATGCCAAGAGGCTAAAGGTGCTCCAAGATTCCGCTTATCCTCCATACACAGTAGAGGAATGCGCACTCCAGAAAAACTTGTAACAGGTTATGGGCCCAGGCAGAGTTGGACACGAAATATCGTGGAAAAGTAAGGCGTGGAGTATTACACAGAGCTTCCATGGACTATGTGAGTGAGCATCTTTTTGAGGTAGTCTCCGTTTATTTCTGACACAAGGCAAGTAAATGAAAACTTCCATCAGCATGTGAAACACAGGGAAATGTGTAAATAAACATGTACAGCGTGTCAAATTTAGCATGATAATCTCCATATACACCGCATTCCCAATTATTATGCAAGTGATATTCTAATTTTTCTAAATAGTCGATGCAAATGACAGTCATCAGCATTATTTTCAAGTCAATAACCGAGTATAATTTGAATGTTATTGAACAAACCTTCCAATGATAACAGTATTTTTTTCAAAAATAAAAAACTTAAAATGCACTGTTCCAAATTAGTATGCACAACAGAGTTTCAAAACATTTTATAGGTTGTAAAGAACTGAAAATGGTCATTTGTTGAATTTGCAGCATTAGGAGGTCATATATATTGAAATCAAAGGCTATTTCAATCAAAAACAACTTAACAGGTCAAGTTACATTTTAACATAGGACCCCTTTTTTGATAGCACCGTCACTATTCTTGCATCCATTGAACTTATGAGTTTTTGGAGTTTCTGCTTGAATTTATTTGCAGAATGTTAGTATAGCCTCCCAGAGATGCTGTTTAGATGTGAACTGCCTTCCACCCTCATAGATCTTTTGCTTGAGGATGCTCCAAAAGTTCTCAATGGGGTTGAAGTCAGGGGAGGATGGGGCCACACCATGAGTTTCTCTCTCATTCTCTCCTTTTCTCCTTGCAGCATGACATGGTGCATTGTCATGCATGAAGATGATTTTGTTACGGAAAGCACGGTTCTTCTTTTTGTACCATGGAAGAAAGTGGTCAGTCAGAAACTCATACTTTTCAGAGGTTATTTTCACACCTTCAGGGACTCTAAAGGGGCTGACCAGCTCTCTCCCCATGATTCTTGCCTAAAACATGACTCCGCCACCTCCTTGCTGACGTCGCAGCCTTGTTGGGACATGGTGGCCGATTTCAGTGATCCAAAGAGCCCTGAGACACAACACCATCCATGAGTTTAATTGAAAAACAAAAATGTTTATCTTTATGACACTTAAATACAATTTGCATAATAATTTGGAACGCAGTGTATGCACAATGACAATGCTAAACAATACGGAAATCACACAAGCGCACATCACGTACCTCTCCCACAGTATGCAGCAGCAGAAGGGAAGAGGTGAGGGCAGACATACCCTTAAATACCAGGTGGGCACCCCAAAAGTGAACGTGGGGGACAGAAAATCACAAAGGTTCCACATGACAACTTAACCTCCCGTGTCAGGGTAAAATATAAAAATAAAAACTTAACATACATTTTGTGTAATTATAAAATGAGAAGGCAAAATAAATATCAGGTATTTAATAAATTGCAGTACCTTACAAATATACTGTAGTAACTGACCCTGTTACACACAGAGCCAAATAATCTAAATATTCCTCAACAGTTCTTGTGCTGATATCACTAGTTGACATAGTATAGCGCAGATACACGTCACGCAAAACGCTGTCAGAGCAGTCAGACTTGAGTGTGACTTCACGAAGGCCTAGGATCTTTTGTTTTTGGGCCGCCCACTTAAAATTAAACCGTGATTGGTCAATTTTCCCATCACTCTCCAAATCATAACACATAGCTTGGCCTTCTCCGGGATTCGAGAAGTCCTAACCAATTAATGAGCCAGCTAACCAGGGCTAATAGACATGGACGATTCTGATTGGATAACATGTTTCAGGACAGTAACCCTTTCATTGCTGATGGGAACTTGACAGTAAACTTAACTTTAGAAAACATAGATGACAGAAAATGTATTAAATGCATTGTATTAATTTAAATGACATAGATTTGTTTTAAATATATAATATATATAATTTAATACTCATATTTTTTGGTCCAGAATTAATGTTGTCATCACAACCCCCTGCTCGCTTTGAGGACTATGTAGTAGAGTGACTGTTTATATCTGTTCATATTTTGTGATGCCCTGTGTTTGTGTGGTTTGTGTGTTACGGTGGTGTTTATTGAATAATTGCCTCATGGCCTGTGTGGCTGTGTATGTGTGTTGTGTTTTATATGAACACCCTTTTTTTTTTTGTCCCCCCCCCCGTGTATTTTTTTTACTTGACATTCTCTACTGTAAGGGGGGACTCCCTTGCCTCAAGTGTGAGCCAACGTTGTTGTTGTGGTTGGAGAGTGTGCGACATGGAGAAAAAAAAATAAAGGGAGTGCTGTTCAGCTCCATAGAGTATTATGTTCTTGAGTTTTTGTCAGCAGAAAAGAGTGACTTTAGAAGCCCTTCACACATCGGAACGCTACAATAGTATTGACTGCACAAAAAAAATACTTCACAGAGGTGAAGGAGAAGAAAGATGTACTGCTACATCCAGAACTACAGAGGTCCATTGTTTCCTGTGAGACTGCAGAGGAAAAGGACTTCAGGAGTGCTGTTCAAAGACCTGATGACCAAAGACACAAATACAGTACGCCTTATTCCAAACACAGCTGTTTGGAATGACCACCTTCATCCAGGTGGCCATGCTGTCAGTAAACAAAGTGTCTGTTCTGCGACTGCGGTCAGGACAAGGCGTGTTGCTGTGTTTAAGTGGTATTTATGACTTGCAATTAACTCCGCAACTGTGGGGCTGCTTGTGAGTTGAAAATCTAAAATAATGCCCTGTATTACTTTAACCTTTTCCTTTACATTTAATTTTTTTGTACATCTATCATGATCTTGCAAACCTACTCGAATTTGAAGCATTACTAGTATAAACAAACTTACAAAGAAACAATTTCACTTAAAGTAGTGAGTGGATCAGTTTCTTGCTCTGCTTCTTACATATGTTTAGTGCAATGTACCTGCCTCTGACTGTTCACTCCCTTCTGAGCCGTCATTAATCTGCTGTGTTTGGCTCTTAGTTGGACTGGAATGTATCAAAGTGTTTGGTCCAAATTTTTCAACACTTAACAGCACCAGCAGATCACACAGTGAGGTTACCTGACAGACTCCTTTATTTATCTTCTTTCTCTCATTTTCAAATAACTGTGATGAATCACAGCAAAGTTGAATTTGAGCCTTTTGACTATTCCTACTATGACTATCCGGACTGGTACTCGAGCAATGCAGAACCAACAACACTACCCAAAGAGTGAGTATAAAACCCTTTGGAAATAACGTCAGGATTTGTCAGAGCAAATTCCTGTTTCCATTATTGTTTCTTTACACAAATGCAGACCAAGTATTAGCTGACTGTCAATGACATGATCCTTGAAAGATAATGATTTGATTTGTTATTGTGTTTAATTTATTTTACAGCATTTGATACTATATGAATTAATGAATATCTTTATTCCACTTACATTTATATAAAAGTAAACAAAGTGAAATCATTTAACACAATTATGACAATAACCGAAAAAGGAATAGGCTAAAGCACATGGCTTATTTTTGCCTATCCTGTACAACACGAAAATACATATACATAAAATACATAAAACGATGCACTTACAATTATATAACTAGACTTCTTGTCACATTGTAAGCTGTAATTTTTTTACATTTCAGACTTTTTTGGAACTCAAAAAGAGTTTTGCACAATTTAATTTCATCATTGAGTTTGTTCAATAACTTTACCCCCAAAACTGACACAGATCTACATGTAATACTTGTTCTTGCTTTGATTGGTTCCTAAATAATCCTCATAAATTATAATTTCCTTCTCTTAATTTGAAGAATGTGTTTGAATGCAAACAGGAAGAGTTTTATTCACAGTATGACATATAGGACATTACAAGTGAACAATACAATATCCTAAGGCAGTTTTAATTCAATAAATCATTTGTTTTATAAAGAATAGCAATAGATTGGGATAATTTACATTTAATGTGTTCTATGTGCGGTTTCTAACACGGTTTGTGGTCTATAATGACTCCCAAAAAATTTGTTTCATAAACTCTTTCAACTTTATGTCAAAATTGGTCTTGGTGCCACCAAAAAATCATACATCTTGTTTTACTTTCATTTAATGATAATTTATTGTAGTCAAACCATATTTTCAATTTAATTAACAATTTTTCAACAGATTCAATTAACTGTTTTTTGTTACTCCTAGAACTAAATACATTTGTATCATCTGCAATCATCACAAAATGTAATATATCTGAAACCAGAAATCATACATAAACATTAATATAGTTGTAAGAAAATACCTTTATTTCCCTTTATCCTTACAAAAGCAATGACAGTCATCAGACAATGCAAAAGTTTTATACAAAATATATTTACAAAGGTCATCTCTTAGTACTGCTTTATTTATTTCACTTCATTTTGTTTATTCACAGAGTGATTTTACCATGTTACCCCACAGCAGATGACAAGCTCTTCCACATATGTATGCTGTCAATATCTGTAAGTACATTGACGTAAGTAAACTAAAATGAAATGAAATGTAGATATATTACTCTGAACATTGGTGTAGGTACAAGACACTCTCAGATGTTCTGCAAAAGCAGCAGAATTAAATTCAAGCCCTTAGCGATTGCGGTCACAATGAAAGGCGGAGGTCTGGTGACACTGTTACCAGATTAGGATGGAGCCAAGTGGCCACTAGTGACCCAAAATAATCTGAACTCCCACTTTGAAACCATGAAATTCGCAATTTGGCCAGCACCATGTTAATGTATTAGCATTAAATTTTAATGAAGAACTGAAATTAATGTTTGAGGCTATACATCCAGGAAAATGGTGACTGGTATAAATCAGGTGCAATGCAGCCTCATTTTTTTTACAAACTCTCATCCAAACAGAGCTATTTTTGCAACCAGTAGAGTCGCTGTTGTTACTCACACGTTAGCCTCATCCTCATCCAGCAAACCAGAAGAATATTATGTCCAGTGTTTATATATGGTTTATGTATGAGTGCTTATGACAGTGCTTTTTTTTTTTTTTTACTTCAGACCATGACCTCAATAAAATCAATATAACAGCATAGTCATTTTAACCCAACACATTTTACACAATAGATTTTACACCATCCTGGCACTGGCATCAACCATTTAGTGGATGTAAATATTTAGTGATAACTGTTTAGGGAAGTTTATTAGAAACCCAACACCATGACAATCCAGAGTTTAGACCAGGACACAGAGTTGCAGTCTTACACAATTCTCTGTGGTCCTTTTTGAGCAGTCACCAATTAAAAACCCCATAGAGACTGTGTCTGTCCCCCGACCTACTAAAATAAATAAATCAATAACAGAGGAGGAGTTAGACATTCTAATTTAATAAGGAAAAGGAAAGGAAAGCAACTTTATTGTCATCATACTGGTATTGTACAACGAGATGTCGAGGTCAGATGGAGGGTTGATCAAGGAGCTGCTGCGACTGAGTGCGCCGCCACAAGGGACCAACCTGACTGAATGTAACTAACATTCTAACATGTTTTGATGGTGGGAGGAAACTGGAGAGCCCAGGGGAAACCCACGCAGACATGGGGAGAACATGCAAACTCCACACAGAAAGGTCCCAGACCAGGAATTGAACCCAGCACCTTCTTGCTGTGAGGCAACAGTGCTAACCACCACTACTAACCACTGCTCCACCATGCCGCCCACAATATTAATAAAGATCAATACCGACAATGAAATAAAGTCTAATAATACCACTTTTAAATGTGGACCTTTAAATATAAGATCACTCTCCTCAAAATCTGTTTTAATTAATGATATCATTACTGATAATCAAATTGATTTATTCTGTGTAACTGAAATGTGGTTACATGAAGAATATACCCATATTCCCAGCAGCTCAGGACAAGGAGGAGGAGTAGCAGCCTTTTTTTTAATACTAGATTATTAATCAACCCCAAGCCCAAACCAGGATATATATATCTTTTGAAAGCCTTATTCTTAATCTTTCTCATCCTAGTTGGAAAATGCAAAAAACAATTCTGATAGTCACAGTTTATCATCCACCTGCACCTTATTCAGAATTCAGAGTTCTCTGAATTCTTATCTGACATAGTACTTAAAACAGATACAATCATAATTGCAGGGGATTTCAACATCCATGTAGATGTTGACAGTGATAGTCTTAGTTGTGCATTTAATTTGCTGTTAGAATCAATTGGTTTTATTCAACACGTAACTTATGGTATTTATATTGATAACTTAAATATTTTTCCCCAAAACCCTCTCCTAACTGATCATATTTACTCTTCCATTGCATTCCCATCTCCCTGAGTAGCCTGGATGTTGAGGTGGCTACGAACCCTCTGCAGCCTACTTCCACTGGCCGTATGTTTGCTTTCCAGCCTTGTTGTTGTGCGTCGGCTGCAAGTTCAGCGTACCTCAGCCCTCCCATACGAATGGTCTTGATCGCCAACAGGATGGTGGGGGAGGAAGGGCGTTCACGCTTGTTCGACGACTTTCCAGCACTGCTGCAAAACACTTTAGCACCTGGTTGTGTCCCCAGGTGTAGCGGCCTTGGGTGGGGCCGGTCTTGCATCCCGCAAAGATGTGTTTCAGTGTTTGCTGGACTTGGACATAGAGGGCATGTGGGGTCTTCCCCAGACCACTGGCTTAGGTTTGCAGGAAAGGGCAGGGCATCGTAGACAGCCCTGATGGTGAAGCTCGCCTTGAATGCCTCCATCTCCCACAGCTCTTTCCAGGAGATCTTCCTCTTCTCCACTCCTTCCCATGCCATCCACTGCTCTTGTTTTGCCTGCACCACTGCTTGTGCGCACCTTCCTGCTTCCTCTTCCCGATGTACCTCCTGGACCACCAGCTTGCGTCTCTCAGATGGAGTGGCCTTGTTCCACACTGGTGTACTGGCCCCGAGGCCAAGACCACTCCTCCCTTCCTGCACTCGGCCCACGATGTCCCTGTGTCTGAGTGTGGCCTTTGCCTGCTCAGTTGCAGCCAATGGGGTCCACTTCCTCCCCGTGGCCAGGATGGGGGCCGTTTGGGCTACAAATGGATGGGATGAGTCCAGTAGCATCATCTCCAGTCTGACTTTGGTGCACTTGTACTCCTCTGCTAGACTGGAAATGGGCAGGTGTAGCATCCCTTTACCATAGAGCCCAATGCTGCTGAAGCACCTGGGAAGACCAAGCCACTTCCTTACGTATGAGCTGACCAGTCTCTCCAGCTTTTCCACCTTTGAGAGCGGGACTTCATAGAGGGTAAGCTGTTGAGAAGCAGAGCTGGACGTCCTGGATGTCCTGGAAGTAGGCCTTGTGTGCTCACCGGGGGCCTACCTTCCGGTCGGGTGTGGGAGTATCTGGTCCTCCGCCCCGGGGGCGCTCAAGGGGTGCCATGGCGTGTCCCTACCCCGGACAGGTTGCTCCCTTCTTGGCTGGGGGTGGGTGGTATTGGGGCATATGGCTGTATATGTGACTGTGGTGGGTATCTGGCCCTGCCTCCCCGGTGGGCGGTCTTGGGGGGCTCTGCTCCCCCCGGTGGTGGGCTGGCCCTGCCCTCGGGCGCTGGCGGGCTCTGGGTGCGGGGACCCTGGGCCTCTGCGGCCTGCCTGGGTGTGGGGTGGCTCGGCCTCTGTCCGTGGTCAGAGCCCGGCTCCCTCAGGTCGGCCCTGGGTGTGGGGGGGCTTCCCCCCCGCACTCCTCCGACTGGCCCCCTGCGGGGCGGATGCGTTGCTATCCTGGGGGTGGTGACTGTGGGCCTCTCCTGCCCTGTAAGGGTACTGGGCGCCCTAGGTGCCTGGATGATTTTCGGCCCGTCGCTGGGGACTGGCCGGACATTGGCACGTTCCCCCTCTCAGATTCCAATCACACCTAATGACAACCCCTGCACATATACATTGATATGCGCGATCTCACACACACACACACTAACACACTAAGATAAATTAAACTTAACTGATATAACTGTTGTAAGCCCGGACATACTCTCTTGATGTGGTCATTAACAATTACTATAGAAACTGTATCTGAAAGTATGTTCTGTATACGCTAAATAATTTCAACTGTTTAATGTTATTAACCTGTTACTAACGTCATCCTAAAGTTGTCTATGTTCTGTCTTATCAGGTATGTTCTGTCTACTTTATACTTTATTCTCTCTCTCTCTCTCTCTCTCTCTCTCTCTCTCTCTCTCTCTCTCCTTTCTTCTCTGCCTAGTGTTTGCTCATTTTGTGAATGTTGTTTTATCAGTACCCTTAAAATATTTTTGATGTAGGCTTTTCTGGCACAAATCCTGTTGAGGGATACTTTTACTATTTATATAGATACTATTTTAATTTTAGGCTCATTCCTAACTTTACGACCATTAAACTGCATGTTCACATCTGTCCCTGATAGGTTTTGATTTGAGCAAATGTTTGCACCTAAGAGGAAAACAGTGATATGGTTCATTTGATGATCCAAACAAAATGTATTGTGCAAAGTCCTGATAAATTGTATCTTTCTTCCTGTAGATTGTGATCATGTTGATTCTGGCTGCTCTTACTAGGAAAAACAATTTCTGCCAAGGATTTACAAGAGGATCCTCTAGTATCTTCAGGTAAAATTAGTTTACCTAATAACGAGGCTCTTGAATGCAGGTGTGTCTGAATATAGCTTTAAATTGTGTAATGTTTGTGTTCATCACAGTCCAGCCAACTTCCTGGACCAGACTCAGGATAAAGGCCTGGTAATGGCTGTTTTTGGACTGGTTTTCAGCAAGCTGGCTATGCTGGTGATTGCTCCAAACCCTCTGCCTTTCTCCAAAGATCATCCAGCTGAAATGAAAGGTAGACATTTATATGTTTAACTTAACCTCAGTAATGAATCTTCACATATTTGTGCTTCAGTGACAATACACATGCTTGTGATGCAAATACTGGTGACAAAGAACATTCATTCATACATTTAAAGGTCCAGTTTGTAACATGTTGTCGTTATTCTGCTGTGTAGAAGCTTCCACTTCAATAAAATGCACTTACATTAGGTATGTTGTAGAAATATGTCAGAGCAAGATAGCTTTCTTTGTATATCAATACATATATATCAAAATCAGTGATAATGTACTAAACATATTTATTGGTAATACATTTAATTTATGTCTATAAACAGCCCTCTGGATATAGAGTTTACATAATTTCTCTGTGAAAAGGCCACCATAGTTCCTTGACACTTGGTGGGAGGGAGGGGTCAATACTTTTGCAGTCTGCAGTCTCACCATTAGATGTAATTAATTCTGACACACTGAACCTTTACAATAATTATAACTAACTACAATTTGAGCAATTATAAAATATGTAATCCTAATTTAACTGTTTTACATAAATTGGAACTGGAAAAAGTAATACTATAATAGATCTTTCACATAAATCTGACCAAAGTGAAACCACTGTGGCAGACAATGCTAGAAATTACAAAGTCTACTCATTGGCTTTGTAAATTTCCACATGTATCTTATAAATGTAGAGAAGAATCTTGGTTTACAATTAACTGTGCCTGTCTTCTGTTTGACAATAGAATGACTTATACCTTTGTTACCCTTCATTTATCAGAGTACATGAAGATCATTGCCATCTTCTACTATCCACTCCTGTACTATCCTCTGTTGGTGTGTGGAACTCTGCAGCATAGAACAGGTTATGTGTTTGGGGCACTCCTCTCCTTCAGTTACTCCGGCGTCTTGGTGTGGCAGAAGTTTGACTGTCCAAAGACTCCAGAGGTAAGATTATCGCATCAGGTACAAGTATATCAAATGTAATATTTCCAAATAAACCAAAACAGGTTGGGCTTTTAGTTGAACAAATTATTTAAATGATCTTTTAACTCTCCTATTTCTTCCTCACAGATCTATAAGTACTATGCTCTGCTTGCAAGTCTTCCTCAGCTGGCCTGCCTTGCATATCTCTGTGTCCAGTTTCTTCTGTTGTTTGTCAAAGGCCCAAAGACTGATGAGGTGAGAAACATCAATCAGAACAAACACAGACCACATGTCTGAACAACTTGTTATTTGTTCAGACATGTAGACTGTTTGTCTCTGGTGCAAATGAAGTAAGAAACATGAATTTCAACTATGCAATACATAACCATGATTACTGTAAGCTGCTTGGTCAGAGAAGAATGGGTTTAACTCAACAGCCTTGAGAAGATTATTACAGAGTAGGTGATTTTTTCTTCTATGTGGTTAGCAGTAGATTAAATCCTCTAAAGTTTGGCCAGTGACTAAAAATAGCTCCTGTTTCTCATAGATTTGTTCTCGTCTAAACTAATTGTTAGATAGTATTTAATATATATTAAGAAATGATGCTCAACCCTATTAAAGCAAACATTTATGCATAACTAATTACTTCACCAGTGGGAGTGAAGTATTGTTTTTAGTGGCTCTGTGTGTCTGTCTGTCTATGTTTCTGCACTTGCCAATATGACCAACAGAGGCCGCCAGAGGCTTGTTGTGTGAATGGAGTGAAGTCTGCCATCTCTGAGTGCCTTGTTTCTCTAGTTTTATGTGTTTTACGTGAGGTGATTTTAACATCATAAGTTCTTGACAACCTTTTTTAAAGTCTAATTCTTTGTTGCCTACAGGACCTGGACAGCAGCTACTATGTCGACTATGTGAAGTTACTTCTCAAGAAAAAGTCCTCAGCTGTCAGGTGAATAAAGATGAGACGATTGTGTATTACTGATTGTTTAATCATGACTTGGCGCTTTATGATATAATGCTGTAGCACTCATAGCAGGAAAAAAACAGGTGAAACACTTTTTTGTTGTTCCATCAGTGTGCATTTCAAACTTTTTTCACAGCCACCACTGAATATACAGTATATGTCACTCATCATATGAGAACTATTGTGTGGAACAGATCCTTCACTCATTTTAATAGTCATGCCTGTGTTTAACTACTATAACCGCCTTACCAATATTAAAGCAACATGCAACCTTACAATTTAATCAGCATCTTTAAAACGGCAAACAAATGATTTAAATGTAATTTTAGTACACATATTGTATAAAATACATTAAAACATTGTTTTCATATTTTTCAAGAATAATATGTAATATAAATGAGCTGTTTAATGAAAAACAACAAAGTGTTTGAGTTGTTGCCTTTTCCGTAATTTCTGATGTTTTTGGTAATTGCTGATAATGTTTACATAAATACAGTCTGAATTGTGTTCACTGTGTGTAGCTGCCACTGACTAATGTGTCGACATATGCTGCAACAGCTCTTCAACTACAGAAAAACCATCATTGGCAGAGAGAATATTGGAAGTACCCAAGAGTTATATTTATATACCTGAAAAATGTAAGGATACCCTCTTGCATATATAATATAACATATATACACTGTATATTGTAATGGTAAATGCTAAACAGCTATGAATGAGTAATGACACATTTTGTCTTCCAGCTTTTCGTTTTCCACTAAAACTGGCAGTATCTGCATTTGTTGCTTTCCTGGCAATATATCATGTGAGTTTTAATACTTTAGGTGACAAAATATGCACTTTGTGCTGTTCATCTTTGTACCATATACGCATCATATGGGCCAGGTAATTGTACTTTGTTTCACTCTTCAGACAGCATTGTTGTTGGTTGTCCTGGTTGTCCCCACCCTCCATATTGTTCGTGCTGGTATTGATGAAAACATTGCCTTCCTGTTACTGGGGTTTGGGATTGTTCTATCAGATGACAGGATGGAGGTTGTCAAGATTGTGACTTTCTACACTTGGTTGCTGGAAGGTCAGTGATGCCAGTTTATGGCATTTAAAAAAAGATGTGGGGAAAAAAAGAAGATATAAATTACATTGTTTTTCTTTCAAACCATGTTTGTTAGTGTGCTACCTCTGTGCCATGACCCTGTCTTGTTTGGTTGGTCTTACTATGCTCATGAGGTCCATGGTTCTCCACAGGTATGTACAATAAGACCTTAAGCCTATATACAGTTGGGCTATATTATATAAACCTGTTGTCCATTTTGATTGTCAACTTTAGACCTTCTTATCTGAACCTGCATTTGTTTTAGGTCAAACCTGAAAGGACTTTACAACATTTATAACAGCCAGAAGACCATCTGTCCATCTAAACCTGCTGTTGTCTGTTGGATGGGCTTGACAGGATACCAGGCTGCCATAATCTGCCTTGGTAAAAAAATTAATTCAACTTAATATGTGGATATGGTTGGTAATGTTGTGCTTTTTTCATATTACCAACACATGCCTCAAATAACAAAACAATAAACCAAAATTTGACATCAGATATATAATTATTAACCTATGACATAGAACTTGTAACGGGTATTGACTGGACCCAATTGCAGCACAAACAAGCAGGTTTACTTGAACAACAGTCTTTATTTGACACCAAACCAATTGAAGCAGCAGAGTATAGCAGGTGGGTAATTGTCCACAGTCTAAATTTGCTCAACAAGTGTGATGAAGGAGAAAACGCTCAAACTCACAGCTGAAGGGAGATTTCTGGGAGAGTGGTTCAGGTGAGGACTGGGTGAGGATCCAGAACTTGAAATGGAGCTGGCAGCACTGACGTCTGCAGAGGAGGTGAGTTGGCGAGGTGAAGCTGACGAGAAGGGGGATCTTGACAGAGCAGGAACAGGCTAAGTGCCACCCAGCCGCAGGCAGACGAATAGCAGGAAACAGGCAGGCAGAGCTCATAGTCAGGGACAGAAGGCAGGTGGGTTTACCGAGGCTGAGGCGTGAAGCAAAGGTCAGGGGCCGATCAGGTTGATACCAGGTAAGCAGTCCGGAAATGATCGCTGGAGAGTCAGGCATGAGAGCGAAGACAATCTGGCAAAGAGTGAGTGGAAAGAAGCTGCATATATACTGGCTTGATTGGAGATGATGACCAGGTGAGAGCAGAGGGTGGAAGCAGTTAGCTGATGAGGGGTGTGGCAGAGCAGCAGAGAAGGAGAGGTGCAGAGCAGACTGTGACAGAACTACACAGTTGTTTGAAAACCATGAACACTCACCTACTGGGGTTTATATTGACACTGTTGTACTTCCTCAAATACTCACCAAACATACCAATGAAACTACTTTTTCAGAAAATACATTTTATTTTTTGCCTCTTCCATTTCTGTGAAGGTCATTGAATGGTCACTTGGTGGTATGAAAATATATGTTACAAATAAATCTGCCATGGTTTGAAATGTGTTGAATTTCATTTATGTTCTCCTGGCAGGAATGGCTGTCCAGACTGTTGTGTTTTTCATCTGCTTCTTGTTCCTGGTGTTTTTGATCATCATTCCAGTTTTTTATGGACATAACATCGTCATCTTTGAAATTGCACGAAAGGCATGGTGAGTCAACAATGCCTCATGTAACCCTAAACTGTATCATTACTGATCAAAACTGAGAGGACTTCTTGTTTGTTTTCTGACGTCACAGGCCTGCCTGGGTTACACTCTTACTGGTTAATGCACTGCAACATGTGACTGCTAAGTTTGCTTTTATTAAAAAGGAAGCTGGAACAAGAGACTTGAAGAATAGGTATGATGATGTCAGTGTGTATCGTGTATTGGGAGGATCTTTTTTCACAGGCTGAGTAGTCATTCTTCTATGTGATCTTCATGTGTAAATCTGTGTTGTATTCTTTTAAAAACTATAGTACATATAAAACAATTTCGCTTACATTTAAACCATTGTCAAATTAGTCCATGCAGTTCGGATTAAGCTCTAAATGACTCTCACTGTATTTCTTAAAGTTAAAGTGTAATCTCATGTCACCCAACAAAATTCACACTCACTGCATTAAAAGCAATACGTGAATTTTACTGCTAATAAAATCCACTTGTTCAGCAGTTTCATGGGATAAACACTGATAGTATTGCCTGACAGAGCCGGATTTCAGATGAAGAATGATTATTACTTAGTTTCTCTTCACAAGACCAAAGAGAAGCAGAATATTAACATCAATAACAACAAACATCTAAAGTTGCACACTGCAGTTTTAAGTTGTAACTTAAAGAAAATACTTTGTGTCCGATTTTTCAACCGTCTGAAACTTGTTCATGATAAATTCCAGAGATAGTCTGTTCCTGTTGACATACATGCTCTTCCTTATCAACATTGTGGTGGGACTGGTTGTTGCCATATGGAGAATGGTGATAACAGCTTTGTACAATATCCTCCATCTTGGTCGTATTGACATCAGTCTGCTGCACCGCACTGCAGAGTCCTATGACCCAGGTAAAACACGATGGCATTTACATTACTGTAATCATATGCAGACGTTTTGTCATGATGCTATGTGCCATTTGACCCCATCTAGCCTACCGATACTACACCCAGTTCTTGAGGGTCGAAGTCAGTCAGTCACACCCAGTGATGAAGGCTTTTTGTGGGCTGCTGCTGGACATGATGGTTGAGGGTGGCAGAGCTGGACAGAAAATCCAAGATGCAGAGGGAGGTAGAGACCCTGAACATACAGACACAGACACACACATACACGCGATTCCTGACGCATGATTCAGAAAATCTCAAGACTTTCAAAATAAAACGCACATCCATATACGGTACATTCATAGACCTCTGACCCTTCAACTGGGTGTCTCCTTCTGTCCTGACAGCCTGCTCCTCCTTCATGCTTTCAGGGATTCAGGAGAGCAGACCAAGCAAGGCAACCAGCAGTCGGAGGATTCGTTCTCGCTGGCAGCTGCTGTACACACTGGTTAACAACCCTTCCCTGCTGGGTTCCAGGAAGCACTTCCACACACAACAGATATCAGAGAGTGTCCGGAATGGCACCCCCAAACACAGCTTCAAGAAGGGCAGCAAGAAATCAGCCCCTGAGCCTGAACCAGCCACTGAAATCCTCACAAATCAGGAGACAACTGAATGCGGTTCCTCATCTATATGATGGAGTTGGTAGCTTAAAAATCAAATTTAAAAAATCTGAAGTTCGAAAAAAATTGTCTCCAACCTGTTACATTTTTGCTGTACAGTTGCAGGTGATGAATGAGTTCATGAGATTATTTTCTTTGTTAATCCTTTTTAAAATGTTGGCAAACCCACTTTAACATCACAGTCACACGTCAAGCCTGGGCAGCCTCAGATAATCTTGCTTGTTCTTGCTTTGTGGATGAAACTGTGTCACAATAATATGAATCAGCTCCCAGCAAAGAAAAATTAACTTTCAGAATTATATAGTACAGACTGAGTGACTGAATGTCAAAGTGAGCATCAGGATTTGAGTGGAGGTCAATACGAGGCTGTTCATTAGTCTCTCTTTTACCCCATGGTTCTGCCTCATGGGCAGTTAGTTGTCAGTATGCCCTCTGTTCTCCATGATTTCCATGGAAGGTAACATATTTCAACCTATGTTTAGAATAAATCTGTAACACTGGAGTCATAAGGACTTTATACATACTACATTGTAAGCTTTTGTTGCTTTGCTGTCTTGTGTTATTATTAATAATAATAATAATAATAATAATAATAATATAATTAATCTTAATGTTATTGTATGTCATCACATATTAAGAGATGTGGGTGTTTAATTGCAATCTGATCTATTTAGTAATATGCTTTATGATTGTGTATCTAACTAACTTCAAGAGAAGAAAAAAAGGAACACAATAATCACTTGTTTAGTCCAGACTTTATTGAGACATATGTATTAAAAACAAAACTGATTATTCCCTTTCATAAAAAAATTAAATAAAAAAACAAACAAACACTGAGCTTAAGTTATTTAAGGCAAGGATGTGTACACAAGACCTAGCAGACTGTGACTCATAATAAGTAGTATCTAAATCACACTACTAAAAACCAGAATGTATATGACAGGTATAAGACAGCAACAACCACACTCACTAGTGCTTTTACCGTTGAACACTGAAGAAGACATGGTGGATAATGTGGAGCTTGTCCACATTTCAACATTTTGACAGAAAATTTATTGTAGCAACAGTTATTGTAGATGACAACAGTTATCTCCACTGCACGTTCACAGTATAAATGGACAAAAAGCTCATAGCGGCAGCAAGTACTCGATTGTTTTCTCTTTTAGTGCAAATGTTTTTATAAACTCCCATATGGGAGGAGTTAGTATGATATCAAGCTACTTCGTTCCTACAATAAAATGACTGCAAAGATTTACTGTATTTTAAAACAGATTATTCATTTATATTCGTTACACACAGCCTGTTTACTGCTGCTTCCATCTAGTCTACATTATTCCTGTTAATCTTTAGTTATATATAATATGCAAGCTGTAGCCTGTTTGTTTTAACATATATTTTCGTGTCTGGCTGGACAGTAACCACTGAAACCACTTCTTGTGGACATTTTGTCCAGGTAAAAGTGACCAAATGCAATAAAATAATTAAATTCATAAAGCCTGTCAACACAGTCCACTTGCACAATTCAATCCTCCTTTAGTCCCTTGTCTACATTACATGTCATGTCATGTCATGTCATGTAATTTAGCAGACTCTTTTACCCGAAGCGACTTACAAGGGAATTGAGTACAACCTGCCAGGGGCGAAGTTGAACTTGCAACCATGAAGTCTTTTGCACACAGAGTACCGGTCTTAACCACTGAGCCACTCCACCCCTAATTGTCTAATTCATGTAATTTCTACTGTAACTCTGAGAAGAGCCAGAGTAATCAACAGCATCTCTGGTTGTTTCAGTATTATGTCGACGTTGATGTACATTCTTAAAATGTAACGACAGGCACTTTACAGGAACTCCCTTTTTAATGGAATATTTTCAGTTTTGTCAACTAAACAGTTGTTGACTTTAAACATGTTTTTGGTGTAGATCTGGATTCAGATTCACAATAAATAAAATAAAATAAAATACATAGTCTTTATTTGCAATGAAGGTAAACACACTGTCATGCTGGTTTAGTAAGTTAGTAAGTAAGTTTTTTTCTCTGGTTCTAGTGCTAAGCTAACTGGCTGACTGCTGCCTGGGACTTATACCAAACAAGCATGTTTGTCCTCATCTTATTCTCACCAAAAAGCAAATACTTTGATAATGGCCCAAAATGCAAGGCTGTTTTTTAAACATTAGTAATAGTTTGTGGGTCTCTCTCTCTCTCGCTCTCTCCCTCTCTCTCTGTCTGACAGTATAACCAGTTACTGTAAGAAAAATCAGATTGTAATTAATTTTTTTTTTTTTAACTTTGATTTAAGTTGAACACACACTTGTTTTATTTCTCATTGTGGTTGAAGTCCATTACTGCATGAAAGGAAAAACCACAGAGGGAAGAAGACCAGATATTTGCTACAAACATCTTGAGGAAATGAGGTTAACATAATGTACACCTAATGGAGCTTTTAGTTAAATGGCCTAGAATATTATCTCAAGAACATCCCCTGACAGATGAACTACAAGTTGCCCAGTCACTATATTGCACATTGACATATTTCGGTCAGATCCATATACAGTATAGCAGTATTACGTAGGCTGCTTTTGCAATGAAAGGGACCTTAGCTATAGGCACAAACTTAAAAAAAAAAAAAAATCTTTCAACCTATTGCAAAATATTTACATATTATGCTATCAATAACATTTCACATGTATTGATTTGGATAGCTTTTAAGAATGTACATTCTTAAAATGTAACGACAGGCACTTTACAGGAACTCCCTTTTTAATGGAATATTTTCAGTTTTGTCAACTAAACAGTTGTTGACTTTAAACATGTTTTTGGTGTAGATCTGGATTCAGATTCACAATAAATAAAATAAAATAAAATAAAATACATAGTCTTTATTTGCAATGAAGGTAAACACACTGTCATGCTGGTTTAGTATGTTAGTAAGTAAGTTTTTTTCTCTGGTTCTAGTGCTAAGCTAACTGGCTGACTGCTGCCTGGGATTTATACCAAACAAGCATTTTTGTCCTCATCTTATTCTCACCAAAAAGCAAATACTTTGATAATGGCCCAAAATGCAAGGCTGTTTTTTAAACATTAGTAATAGTTTGTGGGTCTCTCTCTCTCGCTCTCTCCCTCTCTCTCTGTCTGACAGTATAACCAGTTACTGTAAGAAAAATCAGATTGTAATTTTTTTTTTTTTTTAACTTTGATTTAAGTTGAACACACACTTGTTTTATTTCTCATTGTGGTTGAAGTCCATTACTGCATGAATGGAAAAACCACAGAGGGAAGAAGACCAGATATTTGCTACAAACATCTTGAGGAAATGAGGTTAACATACTGTACACCTAATGGAGCTTTTAAGTTAAATGGCCTAGAATATTATCTCAAGAACATCCCCTGACAGATGAACTACAAGTTGCCCAGTCACTATATTGCACATTGACATATTTCGGTCAGATCCATATACAGTATAGCAGTATTACGTAGGCTGCTTTTGCAATGAAAGGGACCTTAGCTATAGGCACAAACTTAAAAAAAAAAAAAAATCTTTCAACCTATTGCAAAATATCTACACATTATGCTATCAATAACATTTCACATGTATTGATTTGGATAGCTTGTGATATTGATTGCTTCAGCTCCCAAAGGCAACCTATCACTATACTCAGATCCTACCTCACAGTCATCAAAATTCCCCCTACAGTGAGACAAAACAATAGACTCAGTCACCACACTTTCTTCTGTATCTGCCTCTTTTTCTTGGTCTTTGCTCTCTGTCTCCTCCTCCCCCCCCTCCTCCTCCTCCTCGTCCAGCTGACTTATGTTAATCTTCCTCTGAGATTCAGTATGAGGCCTGTGGATGTTCAAGTTAGCAGTGAGGTTCCTCTCCATGTGGTACTGGTCTTTGGCTTTCAGGATCAGTTTAAAGGTCTTGCTGCGGTATTTGTACACTAGGTGGAAGCATGTTGCACCAAGCAGAGGCACAGTAGACACGGTCAGGAGACAGATGCTAACTGAGATGATGATCACTAGATTTGGCACACTCCTTCTGGTGGTAAACAGCACCTGGACCTCACAGTCCTCCCCTCTGTAGGTGAGGCACAGGGAGTAGTTGGTCCCCGGGCGCAAACCGCTAAACCGATAAGTGTTGATGTCATCTTTGATTCTCGACCATTGGACGGCTGAGTGTTTGCGATTGGAAGTAACACATAGATACAAGCCATTTGTGTACACTGTGTCTGAATGACCATGGCGCTCTCTGCTGTCAGTCTGGAGGCTTACAGATGTGTCAGCAGTAGCATTACGTTTGGTACTCTTCTTTCTGGGTATGAGAAAACAATTGAGTTGCACAGTTGCCTCTGTTTCTGACACCCCTAATGCAATGACACCAAAGTCAAATGTGTACTGTTTGATATTATCCAGGCTCCCATTAAAGACATGGCTAGAGATGTATCTTGTATTAGCCGTCAGACCACATTTACTTGCATGTGATCTTGTTTCCTCCTCATCTGCAATAGGTGGGATAGTTGCTGCCAGGTGTACAGTATCCAAAACAAATACTTGTTTGTCTGTTGGTTGGTGTAGAAACATATGTGTTTCAGTGGGAGTTGTGGTCGTTTGTGTTTTGGGTGTTGGTTTTGGTGAAGCCAGTACTTCCAGCAACACAGAATCTTCAGCTCTACCTAACTCATTTGTGGCCGTGCAGCTGTAGTTGCCATCATCTTCTTCCCTGAGGTATGGAATGATAAGGGTCCCATTGTTAAAGACCAGGAAACGATGATGGGACAGTGTCTCTCTATCAGAGTCTTGATATGATTCATCTCCGAACAACAATGGCAGCTCTTGATTTAGGCTTTTGCTGTGAATACTCCACATGACAAGTGGCTTTGGTTTTCCCTTGAATTCACAGGTCAGGATCAGTGTGCTGTCCTCATAGACAGATGTGGTATGAATATTTGGTTCAGTTCGTAGTGTGACATTCGGGACACTTTGACACTTGGACTTTGGTAATGTCATAATCACTTTACCTCTCAATTTCTCTGGACTGTTGCAAATAATCAAATTCTTATCTGGGACTGTGATGAGGGATTTTGAAATCCAGTCTTTGAGCCAATCAAGGGAACAGGTGCAAACAAAAGGATTGTTATAAATCTGCAAATGGGACAAAGACACCAAACTGTCAAATGTCCCCTCAGCTATGGTTATAAACTTGTTATTGTTGAGTTGGAGGGACCTCAGG
The DNA here is from genome assembly GCF_958295425.1 of Solea solea. NCBI lineage: Eukaryota > Metazoa > Chordata > Actinopteri > Pleuronectiformes > Soleidae > Solea > Solea solea. Next base: position 9,481,476 of record NC_081138.1, read on the forward strand.
TGTTTGAGGTTGGAGAAGGCATCTGTTGGTAGGTGGGTTAACTCGTTGTGGTTCATCTTCAACAGATGTAAGGCTGTGAGGTTTTGCAGATCCTTCCAGGGAAAGTTTTTGATTTTATTGTGGCTAATGTCAAAGTTACGCAGATGAACCAAAGGTGCGAGGCTCCCTTGTTCAATAAAGACAATCTCATTGTGAGCCATCCACAGTGATGACACCTGGGTGACAATGTCAAAACTGCCTAGTGGTATCAAACTGATCTTGTTAGCAGAGAGGCTGACAGTTGTAAGGTTAGAATGCAAACCTTTTGGTACTTCAGTCATGCCCTTATAGGAACATTCAGCAACATGGCGACCATATTTAACTGAGCATGTACAGCGCTCAGGGCAGCTGAGTGTGGTGGTAAAGACTGTGGCCATCCATAAGGTGAAGTTGAGGATGTGGGCCACTGCCATTTTCTGCTCCTGTAAAGCAGTCACACATTCCATTTATCAATCAATAGATTAAACAAAATGTATTTAACACATCCATCGATCCCTCTTTTAACACTTTATAACCAGGTACACCATGGACAGATTTGCCAATTTGCCTAATCCCCAAATCTGCTGCATAACTATTTACATTGAGTAAAATAAATATAAATTACAGGAAAAATACAATACAGATTTAAGTAATTCAACAAACACTAAATAAACCACAGGAGCAACAGTAAGAGAAATAGCTGTACACAAGACTGACTGTTACAATCTCATGTTTCAGTTTTACTATCAACACAACTATCCTCCAATATAACTGTAACTTGAAGTGTCAAATCCCACATTAGCAGAGTCAACTAACCAGACATCAAAGCTAGACCCTTTGAGTAGGACAATGGCCCATTATATATAAAACAAATTTACTTAAATATGAATTTAGTCTCCTCAGGCTTCCAGTTTGTATCAGAATCATCACTAAAGTTCTGCCACATATAGAACACAAGCTCTGAGTGGTGTGGTATAGCTATAATTTTAAGTCTATCGTCCTCTAGTGCATTACATGCTAGTGGTTTTAGGACATAGGGAGGCCGGGCCTGCTGAGTCAGTTAAAAGCCTTTTTCTGCGCAACAGCGTCCGGTTCTCTGTCCTTGGTGCTGAAAGTCAGCTGCTGCTGCTGCTGCTGCGTTTGTTTACAGAGGTTTGGTGATGAGCTGCAAAACACGTAAATCGCTAATCAGACAAAACCAAGCCGAAGTGTGTCTCTGCTGGTTACAAATTGAGTTGGTGGGCGTGAAGGATCCTCACTTCGTCTGCTGCGATGTCTATCTTACCTGGGTTTTTCAAAGTCTGAAGACAGAATTCGAGAAGACAGCTGTCGGTGTTTCCAGTCCAGTCCAGACTACATGCTGCGGTGAAAGTGGAGTTTGAAGCTTAATCCGTCTTTGTGTCGAGTCTCTTCTACATGATGAAAACGCGTGTCCTCTTCGGGTTTCCTCCTCTCTGTGATAAGTCCCTCCAAGTCTCCACCGTCTCGCCCCACCCTCCTCTGTCTGCACAGAACCTTCGACGTCTGCCAAACGAACTTAAAGGGGAAGCAACCTTCAACACGAACTTCACTGTTTACAAAATGACGACTGATGCTCCTTATAAAAATAATATTAATATTTTAAAGAAATAAAAGTAAAAACCTTATTAAGAAGAATCAAACACTTTAAGTGTTTAATTCTCACTTAAAGTGTTTAATTCTCCTCACTCCTCCTGAGATTTCATCCATTTTTTTGGTGGAGTTGTTCTTTGATCAAACCGAAGGTTAAAGACAGAGATTGTAACTACAGATGGTAAAGCCACTAAGGCAGAATGTGATTTGTGAATTTAAGCTAAACAAATGAAATTGATTTGATTGATACTTTGCCCTTTTAGATTAGATTCATAGTCTACAGGTAGGTAAGTAAGTAATGAAGTAATTAAGTTAGTAATTAAGTATGTAGGTAAATGTAATTTATATAGCACATTTGACTGATAAAATCACAAAGTGCTTTACAATGAAAGTGCATAAAATAAGCATAAAAACAGAGCATTAAATAGACACAAGATTGCATACAGTAAATCCTTACAAGCCATCCTTTTAACACACAAAATTGTGTGTTAAAAGGCTCCTCCAGGTGTTTGCTAATCATTGTGCTGTAGACTTTCGAGGTTATTGTATACCATGGGTAGGTGGAATCTGAACACCCATTGCTTTTTTAATTTTATCACAACTTTTTGTCATAAAAATTTGTGACTAATAATAACATAATCAGCAGGTTGTGTGATAATAAGAGTTATGGTCCGATTATTATTTTTAATAGCATTAGAAACCTCGAGTGAGAGAAAGATGTAAAATAACATGACAGAGAAATAGAAATGTCTGGCACTTCTGTAAGGAGCCCGACTTTCCAGCAAATGGCAATACAATCATTGTGTAGACTCTGATGTCTCTTTATCTGAGATGAAGCAGGTTTTTGGATTAAAAAGAGAGTGCCTGACTTCACAAATCATTTTTGAACATTGATTTAAAATATTGTTAGTTTCTTACAGCAAAAAGAAAAAAAAGCCAAATTATATTGTTTTATATGAGCTAATTAGAGGTGATTAAAACAAGCTGACAGTTGGACCCATCATTTGCATTTGTTTCAGTTTATTTTGGTTAGTTTTTTGACAGTGATTTGCTTCTGTGTCAATAGCCTCATGGACACCACCAGGGGTCAGTCTCTACAAACTCATAGTGTGAACAAACCTGAATCCATCCAGCATCAAGTAACAAACATTTCATGATAAAATTAACTAGAATAAAATGTAAGTAAAACAATGTAATTCACACAAAGAACATTTCTATTTGACCTAAATGAGGAGCTGTAAAGTCATGCCCTGATGTGTTCATGAAGCAATTATGTCATATATGTTACATATGAGGGCCACACGGTGGAGTAGTGGTTAGCACTCTCGCCTTGCAGCGCGAAGACCCGGGTTCGAGCCCCGGTTGGAACAAGGGCCTTTCTGCATGGAGTTTGCATGTTCTCCCCGTGTGTGCGTGGGTTCTCTCCGGGTTCTCCGGCTTCCTCCCACAGTCCAAAAACATGCAATGTGGGTATTAGGTAAATTGGACAATCTAAATTGACCATAGGAGTGAGTGTGAGAGTGAATGGTTGTTTGTCTCTATCTGTGTGTGGCCCTGCGATGGACTGGCGAACTGTCCAGGGTGTACCCCGCCTATCGCCCGATGTAGCTGAGATTGGCACAGCACCCCCCGCGACCCTCTGGTTGAGGATAAAGCGGTAGATGATGACTGACTGATGACTGACAATCAGAAAATAGCACATGCATAGCCTAAAAAAATACACAATGACTTTGGAGGTGCATGTATTGGCAGGCAAACACTAGCTTCCATGCTCTTTTGATACACCGTGTACATAGTCACAGTTGAGACAAAAATACTAACTGTTAAATGATGTGCTCATAATCATTAGTTAGTGTGTTAACATGCTAGAAATTGTTAGCACTGGACAAAAAGTGCAACTGACACTGATTTGCAATTTGTTGCAGATACTTAGTCATGACTACTGAACCAAGTGAAATTTTGACCTAATGACAATTGAATTAGGAGCATTAAATTATTTATGTCAGTGATCCAGAAAGTGAATATGCTTTACCAGTCAAAGCAGAGGTGTTTAAATTTTAGTGTAAGTCAGGACAGCATGACAGTGAACAATCAAGAACCCTGAAACTGAGGAAACTTAATGGAACTCAACCATTATTCATTTGATTATTTACATGTGTTTTTCCTATTGTGACCTGTCAACATGATTGTGAATACAGTCAATTTTCATGACAAGCCATCCAAAAATTGTAGAGACATTTCACCCATAATCACAAACCTCATAGTGGAGTTACAGGATCTTCTGGGCACAATCTGTAGAAAACTGGAACCATCCTTTAGTTTCCTGTTGATATGTCAATTAAACTACCTAAAATGTCAGCCCTTCTTTGGTGGCACAGTCTGCAAAATATGACAGCCCATAGAAAAATGCAGTGGATTGACAGAGAAAAATAGCCAAAGTATGGATAAATAGAAACAGATAATAAAATAGAACACTGTGAGGAATTTTCAAGGAATCATTTCACAGCTTTGAAGGCACAATAGGTGGGCGTTCAGTCAGGCAGCGTGCACTGCTTTGTGTCAGAATCCAGTCAAGGAAAAATGAAAGTCATCTTCCATATTTCAAACAGGCAGAACATTAAAAATAGATCACACAAGTCAGTGCCAGTTGTAGATAGGCTGAATCTCACCTCCACCTCCCGCCACCTCAGTTGCAGTCTCTCTTCCCCTGTGTGCTCCATCCAGTAACTTATAGGCCTTAGTTGGGGAGAGCAATGTGATTTCGGCAGTAATGTGTTTCTATTGCTCCTCCTGCGATTAGTCTGTGGATGAACAGGGGAAAAGGCTGACTGTGGGAGTTCACTGTTACTTATTACTAAGGGGATGAAAACCACTAGAAATGCATTTTGGCTGCTGAGTGCATCATCTAATAATCAGTGTAATTTGTTACAAATAAAAAAACAATGTGACTTTTTTGGTGAGGTTTGCAGTCTTGAGGAAAAGTGAGGATAAAGGGATCATCAAGCAAGGTCAGACACTATGAAATAAACAAGAATTAATCCTGTTACAGCAGCTATGATTTAGTGTAATAAGAGTCAGGAGTATTTTTGTAATACACACACACACGCACACACACACAACAACAACAACAACAACAACAACATACAGGAGTGCAGCCTTGGCTTTTGTTCTAAAGCTCTTAGCCATTTTTCTAGTGTAACACAGGCTCCATTTACTCCTGATTGCCTGTGACTCGTGACCTCTGAACCCAATCCACACAGGTACTGCAGGAGGAACCATGAATACTGGCAGCAAATTGTTTTTGCCTCTGGGCTGGCGGATAAATGATGCCCTTGGTGGACACACACACACACACATGACTAGAAGAGAAACACAAAACACACACTCACATAAAGACACACTCAGAGATTTAAACCCCTATTGTCCACTCCTCTGAGTTTTGCACATTTCGGCCGATATACGACACACCTCACACTTATGTCACAACTAAACACTTCCCCACTGTGTTTTCGAACTTGGAAGCGTCATCTTCACTCATGTCCGTGAGGTGAAGATTGCGTATCAGCTTCTTTGAAAAGTTAAAAGACTTCAGACTTGCAGTTCAACACAATATGCATCAAATTTGAATTAAGAATTAGCATTAGTAATTTTGCACATATACCAATAAGTGACAGTGAATTTGTCCTCTGCATTTAACCCATCCTTATTACACAGCAGTAGTGAACACACAAGCCAAGCACAGGACCAGTAGGCAGCACTTGCGACCGAGGACCCGTCCTGGGTAACCATAACATTTGTAAACAAAACTATAGTTTGTCATACACAACTTAGAGGGATGAGTAATAGGGTGCTTTTGTTTTGTAGTAAAATGTTTAATTTTGTGTGTTCGAGGGCCCGTCACAATGCGATATTACATTCAACAATTTAACAGCAAACTTTCAGTGAGCACATTCCCATTATTCTTCATGTAGCGTGTTGTTTCCTCTTTTTTGTTGTCTTGGATTAACAAACAAACAATTTCAGTGCAACAGAAGGAAAGTAGACTTTTACTGTTTTGACTTTAGGGTGCCCTTGAGTGCACCTTCAAAGAGAGCTTTTTATCATGGTTGCTGCTCACAATGAATGGGATGGTTTATTAACTGTGTCTCAGGAGACTTTCAGATCTCTTTGAGATGCCTTTCATTGTGCAGCACTGAGCTGGCAGGACGAGGGAGACATTTGCCACGGCCTCATGAGTCTGAGGCATATCAAATGACACCACACAAGGATGAGATGCACAACAAATAATGTTTATTTGAAACAAAATGAACCAGCATAATGCACACAGATGTAAAACAAAATGGGACGGAATGTATGTTTTTTAATGCTGTTAGAACAGATCATAAGATTTATTAACCCCTAAATGACCAGCAAGATGATTATCATGTGTTAATTAAAGAAATTATTTATTCATTTATTCATTTATTTATTTATTGTGCTGTTAGTAATAGTTTAGTTCCAGGTTCAAAGTGGTAGGAGTTGTTTAATCATGTTTTTTTGTACATTGATGCTGTTGTGATACTTCCTATTTGTTTTTTGCATGTGTTTCTATCTATCTATCTATCTATCTATCTATCTATCTATCTATCTATCTATCATGAACCCCTTTCTCTCCTCATCTGCTTCCTTCCCTTCCTTCCTCACCTAACCCCCCTCTGCTGTCTGAAGCCCTTGTTACAGATACACCAGATTTAGTTGGGGGTCATGTGTCCAGGGACAGCACTCAATGAAGATTCCCCCCCATCCTCCCATCCCACAGGCCATAAATGTATTCATCTCATCCTCTTCGGCCATAGAGGTCACAGCCTTATCTCGCCCTCCGCTGTAGCTCTGTCAGCTCACCAGCCACAAACCATAACTTCAGACTGCTAGTAAGAGCACCATGTGGTGGTAGGCAAACACAGAAGAGAGTGAGGGAGGCAGTGATGAGGGAGAGGGAGAGGGAAGAAAAAAGAACAAGGGAGACAACCAAGTAAAATCTCTAACCTGGGTATTTCCTGGCAAAGCTTTTTCATTTCTAGAAAATTACCAACAGACCTCAGATATTTGCTGACAAAATCTTGCATGTCCATGGGGAGAAACCAGCAAAATATTCAGTGGGGTGGCCATGATGGAAACTGTGATCATGTTGGGGTGGCAGAGCTTTGGCATTGCATTTACAAACACAATTTTAGCCTGGTTTTCACATTAAAGGAGACATATTATACCCTATTTCTCCAAGTTAAAATAGTTTCCCTGATGTCCTTAAGAATATGTCTGTGACATGCTTTGGTCAAAATACCATAAGGATGAAGCACCATAGCAGTTCAATAACCCTGCCAAAACCGCACCTTTCAGAACGCTCGGTTTTGTGCCTGGTCCCTTTATATGCAAATGAGACACAGGCAAACACACACCCACTTCTTCCAGGGGGTTTCTGATTTGTCCTTTTTACAGCACTCACTCACTCAGCTCCTGTTCCCTCCGCTCCATTCCTCTCCCCCTCCCTCCACTAGTTCTCTGAACTTATCAACATGGCAGCGTGCGCGGAAAAGAGTGCCGTCACGGGAAGAGACGTCAGACACAAGGATCGAGCCGAACAGTGCCCAATTGTAAATCAGTTAAAAACACTTAGGGACAGCACCGCACTGCATAAACCGCACTGCATAAACTGCCACTGTATGTGACTGTATCAGACTGAGTCTGTGCTCTGGTCATGGAGGACGTACTGAACAAATATTTTTAATTAGGACGTGTCAGAATGGTCAGTTATGAGCTCTATGTGACCTTTTCTTAAAAATGTGTGTGTTTGTACGTCTGTGAAATACGGTCGCTGACTAAATACGGCGACCGCTGGCCGCAGTCTGGTGCGAACACGGTGCGAAGTGGTGCGAACACACGAACACACGTTTGCTGACTTTATCCGGCACATTAGCTTCATATATAAAATCCTCTGAGGCTGGAAGTTTGTGTAAAACACTGTGCTCCACTGTGCAGCCACGAACAGCACACTTGTCCCTCCGTGTTGACATAATACCGCTCTTCCTCGCGACTGGTAGGGCCTCCAGAGTCCCAAATATAAGTATTAAAATTATAAAAAAGTTGATTTTGCATCATATGTCCCCTTTAAGGTTAGTCCATTTCCAATGCATTGTTTCTTCAAGTAACTTTCTCTACCCGACTTCCCAGCTCTCATCCAAAAATCCTAAAGCCTAAAGAAACACTAGACAGAAATTTGATGAAAAACAAATAACATTTTTTGCAGAATGGTGACAATTTACTACTTACTATTTATTACTACTTACTTTATTATCACTGTATTATCCTGCAGCTGCCGCTAGATGATACTACAGAGCCACATTCTGCTGAAAGGACACACAAAGATCCTGACATTTCCAGGAAATTCTTTATGCAAGGGAAATTGCAGCACATGGACTCACTGAATTAAGAGCCTTGAAGCCTGGAAATTAGTCTAAACAATTTGTTAAAACAGATTAGTTTTGGAGTGAATTTCAAGAGAAATGAGGATTGAGAGGGAGAGCAAGGACAGAAGACAGTGGGGGTGTTAGTGGTGGGGAATTACATGCAGCAACCCTACCCTCAAAGAGAAGTGTTTTACAATGCAGCCATCAGATGTAACGGAAGGCACTTTCACCAGAATCCACTTAATTAACCACATCAGTTTCTTAATGTGATCAGTTTTAATTAAAATGTAATTTAATCTGGAGTAGTAACAGGAGGGTAGTGGATGGTGACAGTTGGGGGAGGAGAGGCAGAGAAGTGTGAGGAGGTGTGTGTGTGTGTGTGCGTGTGTTTGGGCCAAGAGCTGCAACAGCCCCGGTTTTCCTCACTTCAGATTTGTGGGCGTCTAATTAATATGAATGGAGCATTAAGCCTTTCGGACTCTGGTGCCTCTCATTTCATGACTGTTAATGATTTTAATGAACTGGGCTAATAAGGCCGTTTTTCTCCACTGAGCTCTGGAAGGGCTGTCCAACACATAGGGTCAGAAGGACAGGCTCCCCTGGCCTCCAAATGGGAAATTAAAAGAGCACTCACAAACCCATTAATGTTACATGTGTGTGCAATCATCAGATACTGAAACACAAGAGATGGCGCTGCTTTAAAATCTTTGTTTATCATGCATGAAGTCAGCAGTTGTTGAGCCTCATCATCATAAAGTAATACGGGAATGTGAGAAAAATGCTAAATCTTAGCATGTTATCATTGTCATTCTCACCATGTTGGTGTAACACGATGGCATTTAGGTCAAAATTCAGCCTCATAGTCTCAAGAGCAGGAATCTCAAACTCAAATTACCTGGGGGCATAACTTTAAAATAAAAGTTTGTTTTGATTGAGTTGAGACAATAGTAATAAAAAAAAAAAAACAATTACAAATCTGAATTCAGAAATCTTTTTTGCATTGGAAATAATAAATGATTTATAGTCATATTAAATAACCGAGATGCATATCTTTCACTGCAAAAAGTTTAGCCTTGTACTGCTGCTGCTTTTTATTTTAGCTGATAGCATTATAGCGCCTGTGCACATGAAAACAAGTTTAAAATCCGGAAACCTTTTCATACGTAACTGGGAGTCCTAAAATGCTTTTTTTGGACAACTAGTCCCAGTGAAAGACCTTTGCTTTTTTGTGTGTACAACCAATACTGAACATTGGGGAAAAGAAGTCATAGCCCCACCTCTCTCTTGCTCTTGCATCGGCTGTTACCATTTTCCTCATCATCGTATTCTTCTTCTTGTGTTTGGAGTGTAAACTTAAGGCACATGTTCCACATATTTTCCATTTTTAGGGAATTTCTGTGGCAGTGTTACAGCGCCACATTCAGGCCTGACAGCACTTAGAGTTGTTTTTAGTGGTTTTGTATGGATGGAGTAACTTCTTGAAACGATCAGAGATGACAGACTTCGCCCCATTCACGCAACTAGCCTCTGTTGGCCCATGTATAACATACTCTGTGGCTCAACGGTAGACTGTCTGACACCAGATCAGAAGGTTACATCTTCAAATCCTGTCAGGGTCAAAACTCTAAAAAAGTTATTCTAAATTCTAACAAGCCTTTGTCAGCCTCTGTTGCTCATATTGCATATTCTGCTCAAGTGCAGAAGCGCACACACAGACAGTCAGACAGAGCCACCAAAAACAATACTTCACTCCCACTCTGTGGGGCGAAGTAACAATGCCATGTTTACAGAAAACTTTTTAAGAACAAAAAGAGACAGGTTGTACAGGAAAAGTTCTGTTTGGATAAGGCATCCGACCAAGTGAGAATCTATTTATTATTTCTTTTAAGATTTTAATGTGTATTTTAATCATTACCATGGTCATGGCTATAACATCTTATCTGATTAATGAGTGACAAGCTTCTTAACATGCATGGAAAAAGCAACTGTGAAGCATGAATATTTTCAAGACACAGTCAGTGAATCCACTCTGGAGAGCTTTTGTCCTGTCCAGTGGGAATAAATGTGTCTCATCTCATTTTAGCTCATTGAATCAATGCAGTAACAGTGGAATACAATAGAGTGGCTGTGCTATAGGCAGCTCTGGATGAAATAAGAAACAGCACATTTTGTGAGGAGTGTGTTATTTTCACAGGGAATAACAAGGTGAATTCTTTAGTTTTTTTTTCTTTTTCATGTTTGTAATCATGACGTGAGAAACTGTGCTCACTTTCATCACTGACTTCAAGGTCTGGGTTAAAAAAAGAACTACTGTGGTGGTTTCTCATGCCTGAAAGCTTGTGACCTTTGCTGCCATTTCATACTGAACACTATCTCCCAACACCCTCTCTCCCACTCCCCACTGAGCCTGAGAAATATCCCCCCCCCCTCAAACTTATAGATAGGCATAGATTATCGTTTCACTGCAGTAACAAACAAAGCTATTGAGCATAAACTCACGAATCACAGCTCATCTTAAACTGAGTGAGGAGCACACTCATCCTTGACTTTATGCACCTCCATCTTCATGCTCTTCATTCTCCTCGCTGGCTGGATCATACATTGCACAGTTTCTGGCCTTGTGCAGGAAAATTTACAGCCTGATGTAACCATCTGTTATGTAGCAAACATATGATGCTCAGGCTCCTGCACCTTGCTGAGCGTACTGCTTTATATTGTGAATGTCCTATTAGCATTCATGAAGGTATTTACATGCATTCACAAGCCACACTGATGGTATTTATATCGCACGCTGAACACAGGAAACATTAGAGCATTCTTCTAGGTTATGATGGCTTCCATTAAATGATCAACTTGTCTCAGTGATAAAGATGAGCGTGATGAACTTTGCATTTGTGCAATTGAGGCCATGTGGCTTTTGCAGTACAGCAACCATGAGACCACATAAGACAGTAATTGAATTTTGGAATACTGATAAACGTGAAGGATAAAATGAAGGACCATAACCACACAAGTAGACTGTTGTGTTGTTTACCAACGTTATAATTCAAGTGAAAAGTGGGCCCATTTGTTTTTGCAACCTTCAGATGGCTAGCAAATATGCTTTTACTTCTAGGTTGGCCTCCTTTGACAAACCGTAAGACTGTGTCCACTTTTATATACGGTCCATGGTTATTAATGAGAATATCTTTTTGCTCATGATTTCTGTTTTCAGAAGGTGTAATGTGTGAAGTTTTATAGTCTGGCTTTAAAGGTTTAATATGAAAGAATTAGTGATATAAAGGTGAGACTGCAGATACATCTATGAACTAAGGTGGACTTGTACATACAGTATGAAAAGGTTTATTCTAAGGTTACGCAAAACAAACTATTTCACTCAGACTTATTATCCATTTGCAAATGTGGCTTTAACTCAACCATTGCCTATTCACACTGAATGGAGTGGCATCAAGGGTCACTGAACTCCATTGTGTACTTTGTTTTGCTTGTACTGCATGTGGCAGATTTGAGAAATATTCAACTTTCCAAGTATGAGCACTGGCCAATCAAATCATGACATAAATAAAATATTTAGCTCAAACCCTGCAATGCCCAAAAAGAGCTGTTAGTTTTTGTGCTTCTATCAGACAGTGTGCACCCAATAACTCTCTTATTTTTGGCAGGTAGCCATACTGGTCATATGCATAGACGTATTAACAATTCAGGGTCACTACAATGTACAGTGCTAAAATCTCAGGGCACCACCAGCTTTGTTTATTTCTGTCATAGTCTGTAATCTTTGGCATTTGGATTGGAATGATGTGACTAAAAGTTGGTCTTATATATTAGCAAACTTTCAATTAGTACAGCATGTGCATGTAAATGCTCAAGCATGTCTTGAATACACCTGGTGCTATAGACCTTTTTCACAGCAGATGCTTTTCAACATGAAAGAGTACAACATTAATAAGAATTCCACTCCAGCTTCAGGGTCATGCAAGTGTAGGATTAAGTTTAAGTGTGGGTCACACTAAATACTTGACACTTTAACCTGTAGAAGCTACAGTTTTCCTTTTCTGAAAAAATCATTTTAAACTGCATAGAAGTTTCCTTTATTTTCTGGATGTGTTCCAAAAAAGTGATAAATTCATACTTAAACTATACCCTCACACATCCAATGGTTTTACACACTTTTGCACAGTAATGTGCAAAAGTATTTGGATTTGGTGCCCCCCTCTGCTCCGTCCACTGTCACTTTATACATAGTTTTCTATGAAACCCATTATATACAAGGAATAAAACACTATATAGTAACAAGCAACAGTGAAATTCAGAAGTATGAACACTGCAAGCTAAATTTGCCAAAAATTTAAAAAAAAAATGGGTTAGTATGGTAATAAATAATTGTAAATGGCAGGCACCCCTCCAGTAGATGGCACCCTAGGCGACTGCCTATGGCCTATGCCTGGAGCTGGTACTGTGTAAAATCTATATGTTAATTTGTTATTGTTGTCATTTTAGATCAGTGGTTCTCTATTATTTTCTGTCATGCCCCCCCCCCCCACACACTGTCGAGGACACTTGACAGTAAATTTCAACCATTCACAATATTGGAATGTTAAATGGTTTATATAGCATTTTCCTAGTCTTGATGACCACTCAAAGCTGCTGTACACTACAGTTTTCCCATTCACATAGTGCATCTCCTTGCAGCACATTTTTCTATCACTTTCATAACCACAGACACGCTGCCGGCACAGCCGTCAGGAGCAACGTGGGGTTAAGTGTCTTGCCCAAGGACACATCGGCATGTAGACTAGTGGAGATCGAACCCGCAACCTTCCAGTTGAAAGACGACTCACTCTACCAATGACCTACTGTCGCCCATCGGAGCCAGAACCATCTGACACCGCTGAACTCTCCACTCTGTGCATCACAGTGAATAAACGAGCATAATAATAGTCGTGAAACATTACGGGGAGATGAATGACTGCGGCCTGTTGGCATTTAGCAGGATACTTTTCTGTATGCTACAGACGTGCCTCTGCTCCTCATGGCCTTTAAAGTGGCTGATATTCTGCTCGATGTGCGAGGGAGCAGAGCTAATATGGCCATACTAGCTTTAACAGTCACATCTATTACAGACACTAACTATCTCATTTGTCCTCCTGACCAAACAACAATGGCAGCAGACTGAGGTTCCTGCAGGTCCAGCTACAGTCAAAGCCGACGGCAGTCAAGGACCGGCATGTTTACACTTATCCCTTCACTGCATAAGTATTTCAATTGGTCATTATTGGGTCCCTCACCGACATAGTCATTAGTTTTTGTCACCATTAAAGGCTTAGTGCCTCTTTTTTAATTAAGCAAGTTTCTTAATTAGATTTGCTGCAGTCAAGCCTACAAACTGCCAGTCGAGGTAATGAAGTAAAAGCCCACGTTTATGGAGGGAGAGTGGATAAAGAGAGTCAGAGAGTGCGGAGTGATGATGTTCACTTATTGTGTTGCTCTGTGATAAATGCCACTGCAAGGCGAACTGAGTTGAAAAAAGAAAAAAAGTTTCTGCCACAAGGCAAATAGTTGTTTATATTATTCACCATTGACATCCTGTTTTAGTGGGGCTTAATGTAGTTAGTGCTGCTGCACTCAGACATTTGGTTGCCAAACATTAGCCTCATCTCAGTGAGACATCACACACGCCTCGCTCTCAGGACGTGCCTTGAACAGCAACAGTCCCCCCCGTCACAAATGGAAGGACAGAATCTATCTGTTTCTGCAAGATATTTTGTGCACTTGCATCTTTTAGCAAGGTAATTCACGGTGCACGCATCAATACATCATAGGCTTCTCTAAATTGAGCTTTGAAACACAAAGGGAAGGGCAAACAAGATGGACACAGAAATCAATCTCCTGCCTGATAACACAGAGGGAAAGCACATGCTGCCGCTTTAAGAATTGACAAGGAGTCGGCATGCGGCAGTGTCTGTCTATCAGCCTGTGATGCCCTCCGAAAACAATCGTCGCTGACACGTCGTATACAGTTCACGTGGCAGACTCTAGATAAGGCTATTTAGTCCTGACCATGTCTGAGGCACACCGTACATGATTTGCCTTGCATAAAATTGAAAGGAGGAAAAGACAATTGGGTTCACTCTGTAAACCATCAGACCCTTTTCCTCCACAGCTTCACTGCACTTCACTCCATTTGTTTTAAAAACCTTTAAAATTGTGGATGTGAGGCACGGTGAGAGTGCAGTGGTCATGTCTCTGCTGCTGATGTGTAGACTTCATCACATCCCTGCCTCTGAGCTACAATTCATCTGGAGCACATAAGTTTTGCACTGGGGGACTAAACAAGGCCTACAGAGCTCTGCCACAATCATACAGCAGGATAAAAATAGGCTTTTGACTGGAGACCTTTGCAGAAAAGACGAGAGCACACAAAAACTGACAGAACTGAGCAGAAGCAAATATAGTTGGTTGTTTGTCCAACATTCCTGCTGAATCTGATAAATGTTGCACTAAATGATGACGACTCTGCTCCTCACTGTACACTCTATTTATTTTCAAACAAACTTATTTCATTTTTAATCTGTTTATCAAATCATATGTTTTGGACATGAGAAGCCTATTTTCTCTTCTTAATTAATGTCTTCTTCATTGATAGTCACTACTTGGTCGGAAATACTCCTTATCACATGGTAAATGGTTTGTATTTATACAGCGCTTTTCTAGTCTTCATGACCACTCACCCCACTTCACCCATTCACTCAAACTTACATACAACACATCAATGTGCAGTGCATTTTCTAGAACTCATCTTTCACAAGCTGCCGGCAAAGTCGTCAAGAGCAACATAGTGTTAAGTGTCTTGTGTCTTTCTCCTAATAAATTCCAGTCCTGAATCACAATTCTTCTTGCACCTCAGAAAATGCTGGTTTAACCCTTAATTAGCCAAAACATCATAAAAATATGAAATGTTTAAATATATGATGATTGATTTAAAATAAATAAAATGTGAAATATTGTAGCAACCTGCAGTAATGTCCGCAAGACAGCGGCAGCGGAAGGAACCGTTAAGTGGAGTAAAATCACATTGAGACAAAACAGAATTAGGTCAGAGAGCTAATGTGCTAATTAAAGGGGATGAAACTTCCAGGTACTTGGCCAATCACAAGACAGTGGGAAAGCTCTCATTGGCTGGCCAATCACAACACAGTCTGTGTTCTGGGGGTGTGACTTTGGTCTGAAACAGTGCAGCTGACGAGAGCGTCAGTGAGGAGAGATTTTGATTAGCTCATTTGCAGCGACTAGGAGGTGTTTGACCATAAAAACAAATTAATGTATGTAAGTAGACCACCATAACTCACATATATGTGTGATACGACCATTCTATGTCACCTTTAAATCAACAGATATTGTTTAATAATGAATTTATTAAACAATATCTGTTTAATAACAGATAAATTAAAGAGACTTTCCAAATCTGTGTTTGTGTTTTTATGTTTTTGGAGGGAGGAAACCAGAGAAGACTCACGCACACACTGGGAGAACATGCAAACTCCATACAGAAAGGCCCTTGTTCTGACTGGGTCATGTCTTCTTGCTACAAAGGCAAGAGTGCTAACCACTACACCAACTGTGTGGCTACACTGTGCAGTCTTTTTTCATTGTAATCTAACAGTCTGATTAGTGATGACTAGATTTCACTAATTCATAGTGAAATCTATGAATATAAAAGATATTTATTTTAAATCAGCATTTTTGTAATTCAGTTTGAGTTTGTCATGAATTCATTAGTCTGCTTCCATTTTCCTGTGAAGCATTTTGCTCAACTATATCCTTTCCTTTTTTTTAGTTTGTCCTAATACAACTGAGTTTGTGAATTCTGTTCCCAAACCAGCATAGAAAACAAAACTTGCATTTTCACATGTTCACATGTTCACATGCCACTGTTTCTGTATTAATGGACGTCTGAATGTCACAGGGCATGTTAAGAGCTGTTGACTACATACATGAGACTTTCCAGGCTGGATGATTGAACTCAGTCTCAGATTCTGAGAGTGTGGATGCCTTCCAGAGGCAGATTTACCAAGTGTCCCTGGAGAGAGACCTGACAGAGAAAAGCCATAAGACAAGCTTCAAAGGACACAGAGATTCTCTGCTTCATCTCCGCCACATCATCTGCCACCTCCTCCCTCCTCATTTCCTCATCTCTAGCCCCTCTCCCGTTCAACTTAATTTTCAATGTTCATGTGGCACAGATCTAAATGTGCACTCCTGGTGGAGAACAAGCTATTGCAAGTGTCCGACCCTGCACACTGCACAGTTTTCTGACATTCGTTCAATGCTAATAGTAAAGATAATTTGATGTACATTCCTTGTGCCGGTTATAGACAAATGTTTTGGTGTATTGCCAGCATGTGTGTGAAGTGGAGGGTTCTCTCAATCTGCATGTGTTTTGTAATTTGCATGTGTTTTCTCAAGCTGCAGTGTGTGAGGCTCTC
Source organism: Solea solea (assembly GCF_958295425.1). Taxonomy (NCBI): domain Eukaryota; kingdom Metazoa; phylum Chordata; class Actinopteri; order Pleuronectiformes; family Soleidae; genus Solea; species Solea solea. Next base: position 9,498,034 of record NC_081138.1, read on the forward strand.
TCTCAGTCCTCATTTAAATGTCTCTGCACAGCAAGATTAATATTCTCTTTTCTACCTGTTTCTGTCTCATTCTTATACTGAGTCACAGACACGGTCTCTGTTTTCATAAGATAATATATAATTATATTGTAATAGTTTGTATCATCTGCAGACTCATGAGGAGCTCTGTGTGGTAGAAACATTCTTACTTGGGTGTCAGTCAGTCAGTCACTCTCTGTCTGTCTGTCTATCTCGCTGTCTCTCTCTCTCTCTCTCTCTCTCTGTCTCATCAGCTTCATCACTTCAGAGTTAACCATGGTGTTGGACATGATCAGAGGATTGGACAGAATTTGGTGAGAGGAAAGGAGGGTAGAATGGTAGAAGCCAAAATACTGCATGTGCTCCAATGTCTCACAGCCTTGTCATGCTTCTCACATTTTCCCCTCCAAGGACCCAGTGCCAAGGGAGAGGAGATTCAGACCCGTCTTTGTTTTACACTCTAACACTCAAAGGGAAATATTCATTAGATATTCCTCAGAAATAGAGAGGCTGAGAGGGATGAGGAGTGGAGCAATACAGGAAGACAGACAGAGAGACATGTGCAAGTGTTTGCTTGTCATTCCTTCGTTCTCAAACATGACGAGAGAGCATCAGTTTGCTGGCAAATAATGGCGATATTATAGAGCAGCAGGCAACACTGGGGCATAGTGATTACATATCTGTGCTGGATGGGTACATTACTTTGTAAGTAATGCATGCCCAGAACATTGGCAAGCTTTCCAGTGATGTAATATGAGCATCAAATGAGTCATAATCATTGTGTAGACCAGGGGAGGGGAAATGCATCACCATCACGATGGATGCCTCCAATTTATGATTGCTCATTCTGACATATAGAGAATAATTCTCACAAGTCTCACAGCTATTCTTTTTCCATCTGACACATATTTCATCAAAATGAGGTGAATCAAATTAATACTTCTAGAAATCCAACCATTCTTGACTGTTTATGTGATGCCTCTGTGGGTAAGTGGATAAAACTCTTCATCTTAATCCTGCCCCACACATAATGATAATCAGCCAGATTTCAGTACCAATCTGGCCCTTCTGACAATTTTGACATTGCACACACAAAAGCTATTAACTGATGATGCTGACAGTTTGCCTCCATGTCTGGTTATATTCTGAAGTCATGCTAAATCACATGTGTTTCTATGAGACCCCAAATCACTGGGATCTCCTCCCTGAAATCGTTTGATTAAATGCCAAGTGTGTGGTCCTGCGTCTTGACTGGATCGTCTAGCCTGTGCTTTCTCAGGATTAAAACATTGATCCTGTTACAGAGTTCATAGTGTCTGTGGTCTCCCACATTTTTTTAAAATCAACTCGAATCAACTTGAAAATCCTCTAGTGTGGAGTAGGCTTTAGCAATTGTCCTGTGTGGCGTTTATTTTGCTTTTGATAACCCAGTCTGTTTTAGCATGGTTTAGCAAGCTGCCAGTAAAATGCTTGTACAGCAGTAAAGAGGCCAGGTTCATACTGTCTAGTAGTACATACAGTACATGTGCTGAAAAAAGCTGCGCAAACTCACCTATTATTCTAATGAAAAAACAGGGCGGATCTTGAGACGCCCAAGCTTTTCAAGTACTCCTGTGAACCTTAATGCAGTAGTAAACTTGTGTGTACACACACAGTACATTTCACAGTTTTAAATATGCAGTGTCAAAGTTCAATGACGCTTGCAGAGTTATTACAACAACAGATTGAATAGAATGCCCCCTAGGAAAGAGTTAATTTAACACCAATTCTGATAAGGACCTAATACACTCGGACAGTGCAAAAAGCTAAAGCCAACAAATGATATAATGACATGCACTTTCAGAAAATTCTCACCTCAGAGGCTTCAGTGTTGGACTCTGCTAAACACAGAAACATAGCATTAATTGAGAGAAAACCAGCCAATCACCTCATTACATTAATTGTTTTCAAGAAATTACAAATATTGTTGGATAAATTGTTGGACATTATGCAATAGTGCTTTCACTTGGCACACTTTCATCCAAGTGATATTACTTAAACAGAGAACAATAGTCAGCAACAGTAGGTATGAGAAAAACTGACCCATTTATTATTAACCAATGGGTTACATCAATTTTAACCTTCAACAAAAGAATACATTTTTGCCATGTTAATTTCATACAGTCTATGGTTAATTTCATCAGGAGGAAAGTAGTAAGTGTTAATGGGGGTGTGTTCAGAGCACCCGTGTTTCACAGGTAACAGCGTGTCGTCAGAGAACACCCCCCTTGTTTTCACTATTTTGGAGTAGCCCAACACACACAGGGTGAGTGACTCCTGCTGCAGGTAAACACAGAGCCTGGGGGCCGGCCCCGCAGACCTACTTAGCTCCGTGTGTGGAGCTTCAGGACACATTTAAAACACACAGAGCTCTTGGCATGGCTGCTTTTTGGGGTATAATTAACAAACGGAGGCTGTTGAAAGTCAACAGGTAGCGCTGGTCTATGAAATAATGTTTTTGCAGCTCGCCTCAGGATGAGCTAGCGTGGTGCTAATGGCTAACTCGCGCTCACTGTGTGGCTTCGTAGCCTCTGATTTCAGAGGTTAAATAAAAATGTTTAACCTCTGAGATAGCAACAAATACTGATTCCCTAACAAAACAGACACAGTACAGTACAGACACAGTGTGAAGAAGTGTGTTTACACTGACTATGTTCTAATTCCTGTTATGTTAATAACCCAGTTTACACAATTTATCATGAGAAATACTGCAGTATGTAACCTTTGTCAATTGTTGTGAACATAAGGGATGTAACATTATTTGTATGCTGCATCCTTCATCTGAAAATAAGCTCAGAAATCACTTCTATCAGTCCTGACTGTGTGTTTGTGTGTATGCAGCAGTGTAGGAATGGGTGGGCGCAAGAAGCGTTTATCCCATCAAGCTGCTTTTTAAATAGTCAAATTTACTAACCACCACTATATTGGGAAACACAAAAACGAGAGTCATGTGGAGCTGACTGGCTTAATCAAAACTGTGAACTCATTTGACAATGGCTTGACTCTAACAGCCATTTTTATATATTTAAAAGTTACACATACAGTTTTGAGGACTGTGCTCCACTGAGTGTAAAATGTTTTCCTGATTGTGGTATGTGCTGTGTTTTCTGATCCACAGTAAAACAAAGAGTTTTTTGTCTTCAGTTTGCTGTTGTCAGATTGTATCTCTTTGACATCCCTGTCACACTTAATAGGAACAAATGAGGAAAGTAAGAGGAATCGTTTGTTCCTTTTTTCCTGATGAAAAATTATTTTCCTCCTCTGTTAAGTGATTTTACTACAATAGCCAAGGACAGTGTATTCTGATTGAGTTCTGACAGATCAGTTTTCTTTGTGGCAGACTAAGACCTTGAAAGAATTTAATCACTGGCAAAGTTATTGTACATGTCTTTCTCATGGACAGTGAGGTGGATGGAGTGTCAGAATCACTAGGTCCTGAGACACGTTTCCAGATCAGAGGAGAGAGACATGGACAGGTCTCAATAACCAGAGATGAGTCCTACACAGTCAGAAATCATGACACCCAAATAAAATGTCTCAGGAGATGAGTTGGTCACCTCTGGGATTTGTCCCAACGTCTGACATTGCCTTCATGGATACATTTCCAGCAATCGCCTGCAGCATCATCACCCTAAGCTACTCCAGTCTCTTTCAAATACCACCTCCTTCCCTGCCCCCAAATCTCATCCACATCATCTTTCAATCTTCATCCTCCTGCTCCTGTGGCTTATCGATTTTCTATTTTCCCTTTTTCCCCCTCCTTTACCTTGTCCTCCATCTCTCTCAATCTTCTCAAACACACTTCCTGCAGTTCAGACCGTCTGTCTGATTTTTTTTTTTCTTCATCTTTTCTCTCCTCCCTCTCTTTCACTGTTTGGTCAGAGTTTCTCCTCTTTGACAAGGTCGAAGCCCCAGCCGTGCTCGGAGCTGCTTAAGCTTCGTAAATGGAGATGTAATGTAATAGAGTGGCAGAATAATAGAATCTGTGAGGGCTGGGTCTGATCTTGTTAGAGAGGGCTGGGGTGGAGAGACTCCATCGGGATCCTGAGGCATCAGGGGTCTGATGTGTGGAGGCTTTGTTCTAGGATTTCACCCTGAGATGTGTGAAGAAACATTTTTAAATTTCAAATTTGTCAGTATTATCCAAATGTAGACATTGTTAAGATCTTTTCTTTGATTGGATATATTTAAACACCCAATACTTCAGCAGGTCCTTGCATACTAGGGCTGTCATTTTATCCACAATTTAAGTGAAAATAAAAAATTAGGTGACAATCTATTTCACCGAATATAATCAAACACTACTCCCACCCCAAGTCCACACATGCCAAAAAAAACATTATTTAATATTACTACTATTGGCGTATTTCCACCGGCTCGACACGCCTCGCCTCGCCTTGCCACGCTTTGCCACACCACGGCACGGTTTAGCGCTTCAACTAGCATAGTACCTCGTACCAGGTACTACTTTTAGTACCTGCTCCGGCGAGGTTCCAAAAGCATGCTGAGTAGGTGCGATGATTGGTCAGACTGCCGGCCACTGAAACAGGAAGAGTCGTCCCACACAGAAATCAAGCCGAACAGTGCCGAACTGCAGATCAGTTAAAACTACCAGGAGTCTGGTGTAAAGTCACAAGTCACTCGTTCGTGTGTGTGTGTCGTCAAAGAAGTCACCACAGTTTCACGCAGCCATGCAGTGGTGATGCCGCCCACTACCTTTTATTGTAGTGGAGATGCAACCTAAAGCATGCCTTGCAGTGCGTTTCCACACGGAAAAAGCGTTTAAGGGGACCTGAAGCGGTATTATTTGAAAACACCTTCCAGAATGGGAAAATCTCAAAACACTGTCCTCATGCTGCTTTAGGAAAACGATGACGTCATATGCCCACCTGTCTCTTGCACTGTCATTCATTGTCTTGTGTTTGGAGACTGACAGTGTTACCAACTACTGTCAATGAAAAGTAACTAAAGTCAGCCTGAAAAGAAACTAGATATCATAAGAACACGTCCTGTCTTTAGTGATTTCACACATGGGGATGTAAAAAGTATTGAATCGTTTACATCCACAGCTCCTTCTGGTCTGTGTGTGTATGTCTAACTCTCCGCTCTGCAGAAAATACAGTTTGATGAATCTCACTTGTGCGGCAGAAATTTGCATTTCCTTTTGCCTCCTCTGATCTGATAATATGTAGCATGTTTTGCTTTTTCATTAAGAGGCTGTTGTGTGACTTACAAATGTTAGGATTATGATGAGGGACCCTCTGACCCTTCAGGCCTCTGGTCAAAGGGTTAGGTAATCCATCCATGAATTCACATTTTTCTGTCAAATTAAGGTTAACTATAACAAACACACATCCACCACAGTATGTGTGAAGTCACTACAATGAGGAGTCATATCTTTTAAACATATTTTATCTTGTACCTAAAACTCCTTTCCTGGCAATTCCAGACATATTAGGGGAAAAAAGAATCTTCCACAAAATAAAGCTTTGTCCTGTCGCCTTGTTAGGCCTGTTTTTTATTCCAAGATGGATCACTGCTTATTCCTCTGTTTATCAGTGATGACCTTCAGCAACTCTTTGATATAGTGGGACATCACATAGCTTGGCAGCAGTAGACGGACCACCACTAAGGCAAGGACACAACCGCTGTGGATCTATCACCCAAACAAACGTCCACTTATTTGTGGCCGGATGCAGGGATACATCAAACTGACACAACAGCAGGTCACTGCTGCAGGTGTTCTGTCCACCATTTCTTTCTTGAGAAACAAGAACTCTGGTTCTATAAAACCCTTTGAAATGTCTTGCTTTATCCACAGGGTATTTGTATTTAATTAACTGCATATGATTGGGCAGAGATAAATAACTTTAGTAAAATGAGCAAAAAGAAACGTGTGAGGGTAGAGCCACGTTTACCTTAAAGCAGGTTTTATCACCAACTTGGGACACAAGATTTCAAATGGGGGTAAGTCTGACAAAACTTTATTCAACCTTAACCTAAACTAAGTCTTACTTTACTTATATTTTGTTTTAGGTATAAAATCTTCAATCGTTGATTACCTAACTAGGAAAGTGACTCCTAAACTGGTAAGCATTAAATGCAGAAAACACACAATTGACGACGACTGTAAATAAAATTTGCTCAGGTTCAGTCTACACCATCCCTTGACAATACCTGCTAAATGCTCCACTTGCTTCACCAAGTAGTTACCAGCTTTGTCTTACTGATGCTTGTTTTCATTGACAAATAAATTTATGTATGCAAAAATGTTATAGAGTTTTTTAAAGGAGCTGGGTTTGGCCCCCAAAGGTCCACCAATTGGGGGACTAGTTTACGCAACTTATTTTTCGTTAAGGATGACGGAAAAATTATTTTTGATTATTTATTTATTTTTTTTTTAAACTTGGTATCAAAATTTTCAGAAAATCTGGTCTACAAAGCTGTAAAAACCTCTTTAAGATGTGACAAACACAGCTCAAATAACACCTAAATAAAGAACTACATGTTAAACTTCGTAAATACAGATGCGTCAAAAAGTTATATCGCTGCATTTCTGGAGCTGATGCTCCGCCATCTTGTCCCACACACACACCCTATGAAAGCTAAGACTCTGCCACAGCAGTATAGGACAAAGCATTACAGAGATACACGCCAGTGAATACAGACCACACAGAGTCGTACACCCAACGACAACTGTAAAAATGCTTTTACCTTGATGTTTCTCCGTGAAAAATTCATCTTTCACCGCAAACAAAGCACTCCCCGGTTAGACTGACTCCCTGTGATAAAATCAAGCGCTCCCTTGCGTCACTAGGCGACGTCATCACGTGTTTTAGAAGCATTACCCTATCCTAAAGCAGCAGCCATCCGCGTCACATCCGCACACTCGGTTGCCTCTCATTAGCGAACAAAGCTATCAATTGAAATTTGGAGACAACAGCGTCCTTCTATTGGCTTTAAGGAAGCCAATGAGATGTCATTCATTCATGTAGGCCGTTCTCTCGCTGAGATACAGGCCAGAGAAGAGAGACAAGTCAGCTGGTGTTTGTTTTTTGAATGGAAAACATATTAAAGTCTGCAGGAACTTTGAAACAATGCCAGAAATTGTTTTATTGAACATTAATAGATATATTAAAGTGAAGAAAGTAGTTTGAATACATGGTTTAAACCATGTAGTTTAAATACATGGTTTAAATCCAAATTGCACAGATGTTTCAAAATGTGACAAATGATTCCTCGTCTGTAATTTTTGACCTAAAATCACTCTAATTTTGTTCTGCTTCACTTGATCAAAGTCAAACTTGCAGAGATTATGTTCACAGGCTGTACTTTGATTTGAGTGAGTTTAGAGCTTATTTACCGTTATACCAGAGATCTTTATTTTGGGTATTTTTTCAGGCGAAGCTGAATTATTTTAATTTTGTTGGTGTTCTATCTTTATTTACTCTTCACCACTAATACTTACACAAATCCTTTACTATGACACAAAAAGTATTAAAATAGGCCTTGTGGTTGCAGAGATATACTCATTTTATTATGAATATGAAATATGTATTCATAGACCTAAAACATAGGCATAAATAGGCTCAGGTAGCAAAAGGTTAAGAAATAAAAATAATAACAAGATATTACGTTACATTACATGTCATTTAGCAGAAGCTTTTATACAAAGCGACTTACGATAAGATATGCTTGCGCTGCAATGCTTTCTAGTGAGAACTCTAGGTTCTCAGCTGTGCAACGAAAGAAGGCTCATCTGGTCTACAGGAGAACAAGCTGATGAACAGAGTGACAAGGCAGGAAGATGAAATGCATTATGTGTTGAATGTGGCAGGCACAGAGCTGAGTAGACAGGCAATTAAAAGTTCACACTAAACCAAAGATAAGATACTAACAAACAATTAGTTAGTTAAAATAACCTATACTATCTGAGTCATAGAAGATCACCGGTTTGGATCCCGGCCCTTCTCTGTGGATTTTGCATGTTCTCCCCTTGTGTGTATGGATTTTCTCTGGGAACTCCACTGTCCTCCCACAGTCCAAAACATACAGATTGTGGACTTGTTTAACTTGACAGTCTAAATTGATGTAGGGGTGAGTGTGAAAGTAAATGGTTGTTCATCTCTTTATGTTTGCCCTGTGATGTCTTGTAATGGATTGGCGACCTGTCCAAGGTGTACTCCACCTTTCTCCCTATGTCAGCTGGGTTTGGCTCCAGCTCCCCATGACCCTCAAGTGGAGGATAAAGCATTTGAAAATGGATGGATGGACCTGAATTGCAAGAAAACATAACCAGAAATAGTCATGTGTCTGCCCATATGATAGCATCTGATGCACCGAATCTCACTCAATTTAAGTTTATTTTTTGATATTTTGTCTTCATTTTTAAGAGCACCTCATTTTGTAAATGTGTGCATCCACTTTATACTCCAATTCATAGTAATACGCTTACACACAGACACACACTGAGTTGTAAACAGCCTGAGATGCCTGACATTATACAGTCGTTTTGTTCTCTCAGTGAGCCTCGCAGCCTCAGCCACTGTTTGATAAACTTCCTTCAACACCTTGTATGATTAATGATGTTTAACAGAATTGAGTTAAGGTTAAGAATGACATGGCTGAGGCAAAGGGGACGGTCAGAGGGGAGAGAGACAGCAGCGCTGGGTTGAAGGTAGCAAGTGCGGTAAATAACTTCTTTAGAGGAAATATACAGCGGCCCCTCCTCTGCGCCCTCTCTGCCATGCCAAGTAATTACTCGCCCCGGCCTCCTGTAATAATTCCTATTACAAGCAGAACGGAAGAGTCGGTAACTCAGCGAGCAGGACAAGGTGAAGGCAAGGCCACGGAGCAGTGGATCAATATTTCATTTACTCACCCTGCTTCACCATCCCGGGCCTAGATCAAATTCACCAGTAGAGGTGGATGGAGGGACAGGGTAAGAAAACAGGAGAAAGAGGGATGGAGGAAAAAAAAGAAAAGAAGCAAGGTCCATGGAAAACGACACAAGTCCTCTAATTTCCTCTGGGTTTTAGGTGGAGGAGGGAGCGAAGCACACTGAAGATGGTGCTTGTGGAGGTCAGGTGTGTGTGTGTGCACACGCGTGTGTAAAAATGTATAGAGATGTTTCCACAAGGTCGTCAATCACACACAATCATCAAAGAGAAAATCATCAGTTCTGCTCAGAGCCACTCTGCAATGGTTTTGTCCTTGTGAATGAATTCCAGATTCATTTCACTTAATAAACATTTAAAATGAAAAATATTAGATGACCCTTTTACATAAGAGTATCTAAAGTATTTCAAATCTTTGAAAATGTCCAAACAAACTTTCCACATTTATACTGTTTATTTTATACTGTTTAAAACGGACATTGAATCTGAATGGGCCATGTTTCGTGCCCCCACAGTTGAGGCGGCAGACCGGAGCTGTGGCCGTAAGGGGGTTGGTGCCAGTCGTGGCGGTAACCCCCAAATTCGTCGGTGGACTCCAGTGGTAATGGATGTCGTTAAGCTGAAGAAGGAGTCCTATCGGCCCTTTTTGTCTTGTGGGACTCCTGAGGCAGCTGATAGGTACTGGCAGATCAAGCAGCTTTGGCGGTCGCTAAGGCAAGAACTCAGACGTGGGAGGAGTTTGGTGAGACCATGGAAAGCGATTTCCAGAAGACTTCGAGAAGGTTCTGGTCAACGATCCGGCGACTCAGGAGGGGGAAGCAGTGCACCATCAACACTGTGTACAGTGGAGATGGAGTGCTGCTGACCTCGACTCAGGACGTTGTAGGTCGGTGGTGGGAATATTTTGAAAACCTCCTCAGTCCCACTGACACGCCTTCCACTGAGGAAGCAGGGTCTGGGGACTCAGGGGTGGGCTCTCCTATCTCTGGGGCTGAGGTTACTGAGGTGGTTAAAAAGCTCCTCGGTGGCAGGGCCACCAGGGGTGGATGAGCTCCGCCCGGAGTTCCTTAAGGCTTTGGGTGTCGTAGGACTGTTTTGGTTGCCACGCCTCTGCAACATCGCATGGACATTGAGGACAGTGCCTCTGGCAGACCGGGGTGGTGGTCCCACTCATTAAGAAGGGGGACCAGAGAGTGTGTTCCAACTACATTGGTATCATATCATATCATAAATAGTGCTGAGGACATGTCCCCGGCATCCCCGGTGTATCTGACGCCTATGGCTGAGAGTACAATTGGTTGTGCTGCCCCAAGATGGTCAAAAATCAGTTATGGCTGGTTAACTTGAGAAACTTAATGTATAATCTGTATATTTTCTATATTTTTTCCAAATACATTTATTACATTTAATAATTAATTATGATGTGTATGTTTTATTATGAAATATGGAAACATTAAATATATTCTATTTCTGTTATTTTTATTCTTTCTTGTATTCTTTTGAACACTTTCATTGAACTTTACTGAAGATAGAATATTGTATCTAAATATACATCTCGCCTGAGCATATAAATCAGATTTGTATCCAGTGAGACCACAGAGGTGTAAAAATATTCCAGACATGTTCCATACTCTCCAAAACCAAAGCTGCTCCTCTTCTGCTGCGAAGCTGACGGAGGCTTGGATCAATAAGTGAGAATACTCCTGACTTCCCCAGGTCTCCATTCACAATCGCTTCAGTCCTGTCCAAACCACAAAGGTCAGATTGGAGAGAGAGAGAGAGAGAGAGAGAGCTCATGCATTAAAGACTGAGGCGAGTTATGGGGTTTACAGACGAAGGAGGTGGAGGAGTGAATTTAATAAATAACAAATTCCTCTCAGCTCCACAGAGCCATGCTTTGTGTTTAATTGCACTGTATTGATTTTCCCTCTCTTTTTCTTTTCATTCTTGGGCCAAGCATTGCTCTCATTTTGGAACAATCAGGTGGCCAAGGTGGACCACGGAGTTGAATGTCATTTATTCTTCTCCTCCTCCCACTCGCATCTACTTCTTCTCCTCCTTTTTCTTTCTTCCTCTCACTGTCTTTATGATGCCTTTTGTGTTTTACACTTTTAAACTGTGATTCTGTTACTGTCAAGGTTGTCTTGAATTGCTTTCAAACATTTACAAATACTTTGTTTGTTTGTATGTTACAGATTTCTGTTAACAATTTATGTTTCAAAAGGTTTTTGTTCCACTCACCAGTGTATTGTATTCTTTATATTTCTGATGAATGAAAAATAGAAGAAATAAGACACAGACCACAGGATTGTGTCCAAGTAAAGTTCTGTGCTGTATGCTGTAGAAAGTGAATGCCCTACTCTCTTTAACAAGCTCTGTACAGTTACATTAAACTACATCACCTCAAACCTTATTCAGAACAGTCTTTAATTACACCATACAGAATAACTTAGCTCAAGTTTTCCAAGTGTTTATTACCATAATTTCTTTGTCCTTTCCATCTTCAGCAGCATTTGTGATATTATTCAGTGTCAAAAAGTTTGGACTTCAAAGGTGATGAAAAGCTCAGGGAGAGCACAAAATAACATGGAAATCCATCATGAAAAATAATGAAACTGTTGATTTAACTCACTGGGTCAGCAGCCCTCACCTTTAAATAAGAGCGTATGGTAAATTGCATGTTTTGAGCCAACAGGGGTTCAAGTTAAATGCCATGAATAAAGCTACAGTAGCTCAACCTCTGGTCTGGTGAATCAGGGAGAAGATCATGCGTTTCAGCAACGCCATCACACTGCTCCGAGCCTTGCATGTGAACACAGGTGTATATTTTCATCTAAAAGGAAAGCAATTTGCAAAGGATCCTCCCCTTTAAAAGCTGACTTGACATTTCCTGCCATTATGAGCACAAAGTGCTCTATTATAGAATGAATGGCAATTAAGTATATGGGAAAATGTCAGGTGAATTTCAACTCAACAAGGTGAACCTTTTGACAACGCAGCCACCATGACCTACTTTGATCCTCCCTTACCAAATCACCCCCTCATCTAGATCTCTAATAAAAACATTTTTAAAGTTTTTGAAGGATGAAAATCAAATGGGCTTATTTACTTCAACTAGATTATCTGTGCATGGTGCAAGAACACAATTTTGGAAAGTAACTGTTACTTGAATGACCAAATGTAACTGGCTACTAACTTTCAAAGAATAAGCACATTTCCCAAAATTTCAAATAGTCCTTAAAAGACCATTGTGTAGGATTAAAAGCCATCTAGGGAATAAGTTTAGTATTGCAACAAACAGAACAGCTTAATGTAAACAAACACGGCTACATAGACGATTCCATGGAAGAGAACATGCTATATAATATATAATGGTTACATATATAATATATAGTATATAATAATATAATGTTTTTATTCTTAGCTAATGAAAAACTCAGCAGTTCTTATTTATCAAGTTAAATTATTTAAAAACTGAATTTCAAATGTTGTATTCAGTTTCTGTTCATCAACTTCTACAAAACGTTGAAACTTTACTTGTTGTCTATGCAACATTTAGGAGGGTTCATAAGAGTATATTTGTTACTCTTATTTCAGTGACCTGCTTTTATTTGTCATATCTTATTAGTTATTGCTCTGAAATCAGTCTGCAGTCTCACCACAAATTCTTCCACAGTGGATCTATAATTGGATTTTAAGTCTTGAAGAGACTTATTGACCACTAATGGTGGTACTTTGGGCTGTACTTTCTACTAAAAGGCTGCAAATACATTTTGAAAAACACCTTTGGTGGCTTATTAGCAAGGAAAACGTGTATGAATGTTGGCGAGCTTGAGTAACTACAACTAACCTTGAAATGTATTTCCCAAGTTCATATCTCATTTTGGCTCAGAAATCAATTTTGAATTTAGGTTTATCACTTACGGTCTTTGACAGTCTCAAAGAAAAGCCACAGGCCAATTCTCTTCTTCCTTCCTTTCTCCTCTCCTCGAACATCTGCTCTCTTCTTCCTTCCTTTCTCCTCTCCTCGAGCATCTGCTCTCTTCTTCCTTCCTTTCTCCTCTCCTCGAGCATCTGCCCTCAGGCCGGCTCTTGGCATCCCTTTACTGCTGATGTAGTGCTGGATAAAGTTTTTCAGCCTTAGCATCAGTTACCAAGTAGAGGGTAGGAGTATGGAATGTCAATTAATTTAGCTTTATACAAAATTATACAGAGTCACTGCTGTCCGTCTGAAACAAAAATACAACAAAGTACAAGCCTCCAGAAAGTGAAAAAAGCTAATTCAATAAATATAATTATTAAATTCAATAATATTTAGAAAAAATACAAAAGTTTTAGATGCACATGGGTCCTACTTTGATAATAAATAATTTTTTGGAGGCTAAGCCCAACTGAAACTGTGAAGCCATAGCGATGAAGGCACCGCTTAAAAATAGCAATCCGTGCCTACTTACCTCATGCTCTAAGTCACTAATCATCGACAGCAGATTTTCAATGCAAACTGCAAGAGGTCATGCCTCTTTAATTATCCAAACAGGTCAGAGGTCAGAAACACTTATCATGTGGCAAAGGGTCAAAGGGCAGCTAGAGAGGTCACAGAGGTGACAGCAGTGTCACAGAGAGAATCAAGCAGCTCACTCCTGCTCACTAACCAGATATGATTAGTGTCATATTTTACAAGTAACTAGTCACTCATTTGTGTGTGTCGCGTGTAAAATGAAGTCACAGTTTCGTGCAGCCGTGCAGTGATGGCTCCACCCACATTGAGTAGGTACTATTTTGTAGAGTAAAGGCAACCTAATCCGTGCCATGCCGAGGCGAGCTGTAACTATAGGGGGAATAGGGGAGTATTTCTATATGCTAGTTGTAGATACTCCCATCACAGAATATTTCCTCTACATGTCCCTTAATCCTGAGTAAGCAGACACGCAGTAGGTACCATTTTTCACATCTTTGTTATGACTCAGCCAGGTTTTCAACAACCAACCAACAGGGCAACACTGGCACGTCTGGGTGGTGAAAACCTGCAGTGTACCATAGTTTAAAGCTATAGTGCAACACTGCTTGATGAAGCAATAAGTTACATATGCAAAAATACTCATCGAAATTGTTGTTTTGGTGGACGCATGAATGCTAAAAAGTAAAAGAAGGAGATATACAGTATGATGTTGTCTGTTGATCCACCTCCGAATTTTCAAACACACGCACACTTTTAATTGACTTTGCTGAAATTTGATCTACTTCTCTAACAAATTCACACCACCCTCCCCCCAAATTAACCTCATTATGTCCCCCACTTAAAAAAAACACTCACACCCTCTTTTGTCTGTCTCCCTTCAGAGTGTGTGTGATATGACTGACAATACTGACACCATCAATCAGCTGCTGCTCACCAAGGTCATACTCTGTTACTTGGCTCTGATTGGCTGTTGCTCTTTTACCCATCATCCCTGGTTCTTTGTTTGTGTGTCTGCATTTATGGTTGTGGGTAATGTACACATTTTATAAAATGGGAACACAAGATCCAGTAAAGAACCTACTGGGACCATTCTGGAGGAGTGAAACTGTGGAGTTTTGTTTTACTTATGTACCATTTTGCCTCAATCAAGAATATTAATGCCACATTGTTGCCCTGTTGGTTGGTTGTTGAAACCCTGGCTGAGTCATAACAAAGATGTGAAAAATGGTACCTTTGCTGTTGTTTGCTGGTTAAGTACTTTAGAGTAGTGCTTTCAAGTATTTGTGATTACGGGCACGCTATGGATTTAAATACTATATATGACTGTGACATGTAGCTTTGCATGTGTGTAATGGAGAGAGAGATTGTGGAAACGATCAAATGAAAGAGGTGAAATGCAAAAAATACTGTTGCTGAGATTTTGATTATCAGGTGAGATGACTAAGGATGGAGTTTCTGGAGTCAGCGATGAAGACAGCTCAGATCCGAGGAGAACTGAGACAATGTCAAATATGAACAACAAGATGTTCAGTTAGGCATCCTCTGTCATTCTGCCAGTGAATCTCAGAGTTAAGGTTTATCTTTGGTTTGAAGGATACTGTATATATGAGTGAGTGAGAGAGAGAGATATTGAGTTATTATGGGTGCTAGGGTTACACAGAGGCCTATGTGATTTGTCAGTTTCAGCTGGTCTATACAGATACAAGTAAAGCTTTAGAAATCTACTTCTGTCTTCAATTACATTTTCAAAATGGGAACCCAAATGCAGATTTACTGCAGCAAAATAAAAAAAAGTGTCTTTCATTAAGGAAGTATATTAAGTAGTACTACATTAAGTAGAATAAAAACCAGGCAATGGCATAACACAATCCAAAACAGCAAGACATAAGTGGGTTAAAAGAAATTAAGTAGACAACTGTGATTTAACAGAAACTTCGAGTAAATGTCCAAATAAACTAAAGGTGTCGAGACTAGAAAGATTTACAAAAGTGCATACGTATTTTAACAAAGGCAACACATTTTGCCTTTGTTTCTGTGTCAGACACATTCATCTTTTTGTCGAAATCACATGATCCATGCGTGTGTTTGTCTGTTGGGTCAAGCTGAAACATTCACACAATGCCAGAGGAGAAAAGGTGAGTGTATTTTTCAATATGAGCCGTAAACAGGGCCAAGTTAACCAAAATATAAGCAAAGAAATTGCTTGAATGTGTGTTTCTTTATTCTGTCTGTCGTCAGTGAGATTATGGGAATAATCGGTTTAATGAGCTGAGAACAAAAGATGGGATCCAGATTCTATAAAGGGGGGGGGGCTATTGTACAAAGGCCACGGTTACATACATACTGTGGCCTGTTATGTACAGGTCCATTTGTTTGTTTGTATTGTATGAGTGTATTGTCTGATCCTTAGTGTTAAAATCGACTGTGGTTTCTGTCATCATCAAACACAATTCAGGTTTGAGAATATGAGTAAACAGCAGTGGTGATTTTGGTCTGGAAATTCTGGTGGGGCCAAGCAGGAAAATCTCATAATGCAATCCAGAAATACCACATATTACTCTCATACCCTCACAACAAAAACACAGTAGCAAGTGTGAGAGCGAGGACCACGCAAAATCACTTCAATCAATTCCTCTTCACTTCTTGAAGAGGAATGACACTCTGCAGTCCTTCATGTGCACAAACCAGTGCCGTCCTTGTTTCAAATCAACCAATGAGAAGCGCTCTGGGTCCCTGAACTTCTGGCCCCGCGTGTACAGTGCACGCGCATCAGTTCAGCAATACACAACACTGCAGGCGCTGGGAGAATATCTCGGCCGGGCACCACTGTGCGGAAAGAGGACGCGCAGCATCCTGCAAAACCAACTATTCACATACAACTACACGATGAGTCTGAAATTGCGTTCATCAAATGAAAACTGCGGACGTATCATTGGGGACAAAGTTTTATTTATTATTAACTTGTGCTCAATGACATTTTGACACAGGAAAACATAAAAGCTTATAATCCTCCCCTGCACAGCAACACCCCCCCCCCTGCAAAGACACCGCTGGTAAACAGAGATACATGGGTTAAATCAACTAAACTGTGCTCTGACAACCTTTTCAGAAGAATCCAAATCGCCTGAACAAATGTTAAGTTATCTTTTAAGTTTTCATTACATTTTAGTAAAAGCAGTTAAATATGTTAACATTCATCACAATTAATACTTGGAAATACTACTTATAATTTAGTTGAAAAACAATTGTCAAATCATACACTGTAACAATCACCTAATAAAACCCAATATCCAGACACAGATAAAGAAAAACATGATCGTTTTTCAAAATACCTGAAGAGCATTGTTCTTCTGCAATATTACATATGTAGGTTTACTAAAAAAAATTGATTTTAATGTATCCAAAGGATGGCACCAAATTGGTCACTACCAACAGCCTCAGCTTTTCCAGTTGTGTTTTTAAGCTTACCGGGTACTTTTCCTTATATTATTTGTTTCTTAGACTTTCAGAGAGGTAATTTCACCACATGTAAAAAAAAGCAAAACTTGTAGGGGCACAACACATACAGCATGCAAGTTCTGCAGCAAAGACAGAGGCTAAAAACTACAGTAAAGCATTCATGATCTACAATAGCTAATCACCTGTTTCCCCATGGGTCAAAGGTCAAAGGGACTGTGGCAAAGCGCACTTGAGTAGATGGCCCTTTTACAATTTACTGATGTGTTCCAATGATGTCATCTGACCCTTTGACCTACTCAGTGTTTTAGAGCTCTAATTAGCTGTTGACCTCGTCTCCTCCCACATCAGCTCTTACACCAAGCATGACCTGGCTGACCTTAGTGATGGGGTCACATGCCTGTTGACATCAGCAGTAATCACTCCTTGTCTCCTATATTTGCAAGTTTTAGAGGAGTGAAAAGAAATGTTTCAAGGGATTTTAGAGGTCCCATTAAAAAGGGACCACTGTTATGTGAATATATGAAGCAATTCTGACATTTTGGGACCTTGTTAGGGGTTTTCTCAACCATGGTGACATCTTGGTCTTCTCCTGTACATAGCTGATGATAGAATTTGAGAGGGTTCCTCACCAGTGATGTGTGGTCAGGGGAGGTCATCATGACAAGTAAAATACTAACAATGATAAAAGAAAATCAATTTGTCTGTATGTATTTCAACATTTCTATGGTCAAAATCGCTGAATTTACGTATTTCCTGTTCAAATACACGGGAGAACGGTGAAGTGAGGCAGCGATGATGTGCCTCTGCTCTGAAGGAGCTGTGCTGCACACACACTGACACAGCCAGTTGGCGCATACCCATTGCTGCCTCTCTTTATATCGCCAATATTTGATTATACATGTAGTACAAATGCTGACGTTCCACGGTCTGTCTAATAAATTTAATGAATGTGCGTGACCTATTTAGTCTTTCTGATCGGCCGTAAATGCGCAGTGAAAATGCACAGGGTGAGGCAGAAAGTACCGTCCGTGCCGCACTGATAGCGAGCAGTGCTGAGTGTGTGTGGCACAGCTCATCTCTGCCTCACCTCACTGTTCTCCCGTGTATTTGAACAGGAAATGCGTAAATTCAGTGATTTTGACCATAGTAATGTTGAAATACATACAGAAAACTAGGACGACCGGCTACCAGCTAAAAAAAAAAGCATATGCAGCTGTTCTTGGATGATATGTTTGGCCTAAATGGATTCATGTTTGTCAGTGAAGAATAAAAGAAAATTGCTGATAAAAGCATAGGCTTTTAAATAATAATTAAGAGGTGCACATTATAAAGGGTGGCTTTGATCTTGCTCTTTCTTATGCTTGGCACCTCCATTTCCTGGTGGCCTCACTTCCTGACGCTTGACTGCTGCAGTGAACAGTGGCTGCCTTAGACTTAGACTCAACTTTATTGATCCCTTGGGATGACTCCCTCAGGGAAATTAGATTTCCAGCAGTTTACAAGAGGTACAATATAGGCTAGAAAAGTAAACAGTAAACTCTTAGCTAAATATACAATACAGTACAATATACAAAATATAGATGGAATAAAATAACAATGAGATAAGAAAAATATAACGGATGAATGAAAAGAATATAATGAATGAGTGGATGAATTATTGCACAGTAAGTTTCTGTATCTGTCTCTCCTTCCCTTCTGTCCCCTGTACCCTAGCCTTGTCAAACTGTGATTAGGTTATTAGCCTGTTTTAAATATAAATAAATAAATATAAATATACTATAAATATACTGCTATTTATAGCCGCTGGGTCCTCCTGGTCTGCTAGTAATGGGATTCGTGAGACGAGTGCCATACTCTCCCTAGGTGTGACAAACACTGCTCGATGGTACATAGGCTGCTGTCCAGTGGGAGGGTGCAATCGCAAGTCAGTTTTTCACGTGGGCTATATAACTTTAATGTGCTATGGTATATAACCACAATTTGATATATTAGACACAGCAAAGCACCATTCTCATGCCTAATACCATTATTTTAACAAAAAGGTTTTTTTTTGGAAAGTGACACTCTTGATATAGGCTGCTGATTGGACAATAATATTGAAGGTGACATAGACCGGAAGCTCCAATTAACGCTGCGTTTGTGTGTGTATCTGCGTCATTACCTCGTTTATGAAACCCTAAAGTTTCAGAATAAACAGTTCAGCCACTGCTGAGAAAATAGTGTTGTATTGTTTTCCTGGGCTCTGTGAAGCGGATCGACACTTCCTTAATTTGATGTCGTCATCAGAAATCCTCACCACCGTAGCGCCTCCCGGTGCGGGCACTAGTCCGGGCACATCCGGTTGCGTACATTCAACCGCAGAAGAAGAAGAAGAACTAGTCTCGTTGTAGCTGCTGAGATGCAGAGCATCCACCGTGCCAGAGGGGGAGCTGTGTATCTGAGAGCTGGCCTATCTATTACGTCACTTCCAGGTACCTGGCCAATCACAGGACAGTAGGAAAGCTCTCGTTGGCTGGCCAATCACAGCAACTGTTTGGTCTGAAACAGCGCGGCTGACGAGAGCGTCAGTGAGGAGATATTTTGATCGGCTCGTTTGCAGCGATTAGGAGGTTTTTAATCATGAAAACAAGTTAATATATGTAAGTAGACCTCCATAACTAACATATATGTGTGATACAAGCATTCTATGTCGCCTTTAAGACATAGACCGCAAAAAAATACATCGCCCACTATTGGCCAGCCTCCCCTGCTGAGGAGATTAAAGGATGCTGGCCTCAGACTTCATATGAGATGAGGTATACTTGGGTCACAAGATTGATGCTAATGGCCTGCACCCAGTGTGAAGCAAGGTAAGGGCCAACAAGGAGGCCCCACAGCCAACCACAGCGACTGAGTTGGATGCAGTTTCTCCCTCATCTTGCCACTCACTTGGAGCCATTTGCTGAGGAACGATGTTGTCTGAACTTGGAGTAAGGAACAGGGCCACATATAGAGACAGCTGCTGAAATCAGCCACACTCTCGCATTGGCACTCGCATGCGATGCCTCACCATATGGAGTGTTATCCCATGTAATGGCGGATGGAACGGAGAAGCTGTTATTTATCATGTCCCACACACTGACCCCAGCTGAAAAGCATTACTCACAGCTTAATAAGGAAGGGCCATTATGCCATTATGTTCAGAATTAAGCAGTTCCATAAGTACATCTATGGTCAGACATTTACAATGAGCACTGACCACAAACCATTGATATCTCTTTTCCATGTAAAGAAACCCGTGCCACAGAAGAGTTCACCCAGAGTGCAAAGGCGGGTCACACTTCTGAGAGTACAAAATGAAATACAAACCATTCATGTATTGAGACCCTACAGCCATAGAAGTGGTAAAGACAGCTGAGAGGATCACCAGGTCCCCACTGCCCTCACTGCACAGCATCTACCACCGCAGAGTCCACAGGAGAGCTGCCACCATCATCAAAGACAGCACCCACCCACAACATGGACTGTTTACACTCCTGCCCTCAGGACGGAGGTACAGGAGTGCCAAATGCAGGACAACCTGTCTAAAGAACTCTTTTTACCCCACTGCCATCAGAATCCTCAACAGCTGAACGGGACTACAATAATCCTGTCACCTGGTTACACTGTCACTTTAATCTGTTACCGTCACTTTAAAACCTGAAACATTGTCACTTTAAATCTGTGTGTCACTTTAAATCTGTGTGTCACTTTATGTACAGTTCTTATTTTTACACTTATTTTATGCATATATGTTATTTTAGTCTCTTGTAATATTTATATTTTTCTTATGTATATTTATATTTTTTTTTACAAAAGCATCTCTTTTTTACTTTTTACTTTATGCTGGTGTTTTTGAGTGGACAGCAAAGTAAGAATTTCATTGTACAGGGAAACGTGTTTCTTTACTGTGCATATGACAATAAACACTTTGAATCTAGAAGGCAGGTGGCCAGGAATGGATGCTAACATTAAGAAGGAAGTACAGTCCTGCCACACATGTCAGGGAAATAGGAATTCTCCAACCGCAGCTCCTTTACACCCATGGGAGTGGCCAGACAAAGATGTGATAAGCTAGATGAACACCTGAGAAGGGACTCAGACAATATTGTAAAACAGTTAAATGCTGTTGTTGCTGTGTATGTTTTTGTAAATATTTTTGAAATGAAGATATTCTGGGGAAAATGTGTCATTCTTTGGCCCATATGGTATGATTTTAATAGGCTTCTAATTTTTACATTATACTAAAATACTCCATTTGATGTGATTAAGAATTTACTTGTGTAATGTTCTGCCTCTCAAAGGCCCATAGTCTGCACAGTTGTAAATATTTTTGTGGTCTTGTGGTGTAAAATGGTGAGTAAAACTCTACAAAATCGAGCTATGTTTGTGTAGACTGATTTACTACACTGTAAAACGCTACAGCCCCTTTTAGTTATGTCAAATTAATACTTCTATTTAACTCAAAGAGCTCTGACAAGTTTTGGATTTTAAACTTAAGTTTGCACGTTTTCTGAATTTAAACTTTAAGTTCTATGTTGTGTTGACAATTGATGATCTTGATGTGTTCACTTAACTAGAATTTCTGAGTTATGATTAAATTGTGCGTGGGTGGTGAAAAGGGCGGGCTTTCATTGAGCAGGGGTGAGGGGGGATGGCAGGTGGCAAGATGGAAAAAAAAAGCAGCTATTACTTTTAATCTTGAAAGAAAATCGTCTTTAAACCATGGCAAAGTTTAAAGGTATATAAAATGACCTGTCTGCACATACAGCTAAGTTTTGTGTTCACAATTATGAATCTATAATCTATAAATATAGAAAAAAGTGGTAAACAAAAGAGGACTACTTTCCATGGCGGATGGATAATATGCAGCGCTACCTGATAACAACCTGTGAATAGTGGCGGACTCATTTTCTCATCGAGTTGGAGCAGCAGGACCCCTAAAGAAGAGGAACTTTCCTACTGATTTACCTTACCGAAGGTGAGTTTTTATATATATCTTTTGATTAAGTATGTGTAAATCAATCTTAATGTTGTTTAAAATGATGTTTGAATGTAGATTTTAGTTTTTAACTGTAGCTGAAAACTTAATTGAAGTCGATAATAAGCTAACTACCGTGACCTTGTTAGACTCATTGTGGGCAAATTTCCTTAACCGCGCCTTTTCTAAAAAAGTACATAATTCAAAAACATTAACCAATTTGGTCCGTTTTTATATATATTTAATATGTCTGGTTTTTAGCTAGACGGAGAGATGAGACCTTCATTTGCGTCAGACCTTCGTTTAATTTTAATTTTTTTTTTCCAATGTAAACCTGTGTTGTCAGTTAAACACGTAATTAGCGGCGTAAAAGCAAACCTCATTTTAACGGCGGCAATTTTTTTTATCGCGAGATCAACGTTCCTTTTGGCCGAGCAAAATTTGTAGTTTTTTCACAAACTGTTGCAACAACTAGTAACGTTAAAAAAACTACAACACCACACCGGATATAGCTAGACCGGAAAGAGTAGTAGGTGAACGTTACGCTTTGAGTGGATGACAGCGCTCCTCCGTCTCCAAGCGGGCTCTGCGTATCCAACATAGCCTGGATCATTTCTCGCCGCACTCCCTACATCCAAGTAATGATGTATGCAGTGTTATCAACTAAGCTGGCTGACCCCCCCAAACCGTAGTAAGGATACGTCCAAAGACGCTAGCTCCTTTAGCTCGGGTTAGCTCGTTACGGCAACAACACACTAAATCACGGGACTTTGTCTGCGTTGAAGAACTGCACTTTATTCACAGCGCTGCAGGGTGATACACAGCCTCTCTTATTATTGTGCGGCTCGCACAATAAGAGGAATAACTCAAAAATATGCAGGGTGACAGAGATATTCACCTGCGGCTGGCTAATATATGTCTGATATCATGTATGTATATGTGCTATGTAATGTCTCTTCGTAGAATAAGATGTGTAATAATAATTAATCTAAAATAATATTTTGACACATTTTGGCTTGAACAAATATTGCGTCTCCTGCAATTTGAAATTGCAGTAAGCTGTATTGCTATTTCAATAACATTTGTATTAATTGTTCAGCCCTACACTACAGTATATGCCAATATTGTTTAAAATAAAAAAAAACATTTGCAGAAAGTAAGCTGATCCACTTTTCTATGTTGATAAGAGCTTTGAAATGAGAAAAATAATGGGACAAAAATAAATCAAGGGACATTTAGAATAGATAAAAAATGTGTGATTAATTGCGAGTTAACAATGACATTAATGTGATTAATCGCAATTAAATATTTTTATTTTGACAACACTAGTAATCACCTGATGTTTCCGTCAGTCACTATTGAATTAAAACGAATGTTGCTGTAGACTAAACTGGTTCCGTCTGTTGACGTGTGTCTTAGCCAGCAGAAAAAGGGTGTATGAGGAGGGTCAGTGATGCTGTGGGACTGGTAGTCACACTCATGATATAGTTAAGGATTTTACATTACATTTTAATTTAAATCAGTCTATTGTCTCCGTCACCAACAGCAACACTGCATAAAACAAAAGTAAATGTGTTGATAATTTTGTGTAATATGCCTACAGATAAACAATTAATATACTGTATGTTTTTCCCAATTTTCAGATATCTGCAAAAATGGGCATTTAATGAAGTGGAAATGTAAGTTTTGTCCATTTTTCAGTGCGCAAGGAGCCTTTAATGTATTTTCATTGTCTTTATAAAGCTTTATGCAGCTCCAATTTCTTTCTCTCATGCCCCCTTTTCTGTATTTTGTCATTTGTTTCAGCTGAGTGCTGAGTTCGACAGAGTTGTCACCAAAAACCTGCTGGAGTCATTTCTGGAAGGACTAGATGCCACAATGGCAAGTCTGTTGGAGCTCTACAAAGCTGGGGTGTCATCAAAGAGGAGGTCAAACCTGAGCAGTGTTCTACAGTGTCTTCAACAGGAGGTATAGACTGTTCAGGAAAACAAATCTAATTTCTTATAAGTATGTACCAAAATAAGATGATTATAGAGGATTCTATTGCATTTACATACTCTTGCCTTTTTTGTGTAGGACACAAACCAACACAAAAGAACAGCTGCCTTACTTGGTCGTTCGCACTATCTGGCTGAGGATTCGTCAGATGTAATCAGGATGTGTGATGTAAGTCAATGTATTTACTAGGGCTGGAGAAATTACTCGATTAATAAATTAATCTTCATCTACTTTGATAATTGATTAATCGGTTTGAGTATTTTTCTTTAAATAAGAAAAAATAAGTTTTCTGATTTTTCAGCTTCTTAAATGTGAATATCCACTGGGAATATAATTTCCAGGTTTGAAGAACACTGATCAACATTTTCAATGTTTACTGACATTTTATTGATGAAACAACGATTAATCAAGAATTTTGAAAATAGTTGTTATTTGCAGCCCTAGTCTTTTATACAGATTTTTTTTTTGCCATAATTAAAATATATACAATATTCCAACTACCAAGGACTAATCTGAAACTGTCAGTCTTTAACATATTTAACAAAATCTTCTACACAGAATTTACAGTAATAAAATGGAGGACTAGCCTGGCTAATGTCAGACTGTATCTCAATCTTATTTGAGATTGAGTATTAGTGCAGACCTTGTCAGAATAAAGGTTCAACCACTGTTCAGCATCAGTACATGTTATACAAAACAGTACAATTTAAGAAAGATGCAGCAACCTGGCCCTCAATAGGCTTTATTAAAGGGGTTTATGTCTGTAAAATGTTTAAGTATTGATAAAATAATGAGATGTCACAACTGTTCTATCAGTATATTTTGACGTTCATAAAAATGAAAAAAAACATGTTTTCCTTTATGAGACTTTAATTGTCTTTATCTTCGTCATCAGGCTCATGGAGAAACCCTTGATGAGAGGAATGCAGGTTGGACTGTTAATTGGACATGAGGAATCTGCACGGTGCATTTGCTCTCAAAATCTTCAACGTGGCTGTGGTGGTATAAGAGACAATCATTCTTCATGACCTACAGGATGTGCCCACAGGCTTCGCCATGCTGATGGGAGCAACATACTGCCTGAACCTCCAGTACCCACACCACATTGGGCCAAATTATAATGTGGAAATGTATGATACTTAACAACTTGTCTTTGGTGTGGTTTAGACATTTTGGCTGGTTAGGGTTAGCACAGCTGATTTTTAAGCTGCTGTTTAACGTGGTTCAAATAAATGACTGCAAGAGCTGCAAGAGTCGATTGTGATTATTTCAAATCATTAAGCTTGATAGCATCAGTCAAAATATTCAAATTAAAACAAATATGAAATTAAAATTTTCTTAACTTGATAGGACAAGTTGTGTCAATATAAAATAGTTGTATCAACTTGAAATTGTAATTTATTATAATGCAGAAAGTGACTTTTAAATCTCTGTAAATACAGGATATTTATTTGTTTGAACTTGCTGTAACGAGTTGAACCACAAAGCGATTGAAAGTTGAATCAACTTTATAACTAATAGAAGAATGTTGAGATAACTATACCACTGCACTTTACTCAACTTTATTAACTTGAGTTTATTAGTCAAAACAAGGATAATGCTTAAGTTGAGTTGAATTGCAATTCTAAGGCAGCAGGTGAACTTCCGTTTGCAAGTTGAACAGACTAAAAATGTCTTACAGTGTATAATTCAAAATGACTACTTTGAAATTATCAATCTTTCCAACCGAACGAGCGGTTGGTGATCAACGAGCGGTTGGTGATCATCAGTCATCAGGTCACATGACCTGGCATCTATTGAGCTAAAATACATAAAAATGCAGTTAAAATATGCAGTTTCTAGGTGTTCCGTAACATGCACACATGTACTATCTGTTTTAGGCAGACACACTGCTCCACCTAAGATGCCCCCTGTGACCTGAGGGCCTGACGGAGCAACACAGTTGACCACAGTGGACCATGGACCATGTGTGTGTGTGTGTGTGTGTGTGTGTGTGTGTGTGTCTGCAGCCCTTGTGAACACCCCTTCACAATCAGCCACCTTGAGGTAACAATGACTCCTTTGTTGGTCCAGACAAAGGTGTCTGAAGGACAGGGTTAAAGAGGCGGAGGGGAAAGGAGGGGTGACACAGCAGAGGGAATGGTGTGGAGCTCAACACCTGGTAGCAGTGTATGGATGGGAACTGGAAGTGTGTGTGTGGGCGGGGGGGGGGGGGGGGGGGGGGGGGGGACACAGTCCATCGGTCAGCAATGGCCAGGCTCAGAGATGGAGGCCAACATTGAGTACTGATGTTGGGCAGGACCACTGACCTGAGGCAGACTCCCCCAGTCTGAGGTCTGGGCACCAGTTGGGGTTGTTGGGAGACCATTGTTTGAATCACAGTAGGATGGTTTAAGCAAAATTGGGAATCCTTCAATCTTTCAGAGCCTCCATATGCTTTTCCCAATCCATGGTCAAGTTGACGTTTTAAGACTCAGAGTCAGAGGCAAGAGACAGTCAAGAGACAGTGTTGCTACTGCATGCTCCTTGTCCTGAGAAGAAATTCTTGAAACTGGCATATTATTTCCACTTTTGTGTGTGCGCACTGAAGATTCTTCAAGTTTGTCTTGTTATTTTTTTAACTGTCTTATTGCAAATAACAAAACCCACAAAAACTCACTCATCAGTCACCTTCTACCGCTTTATCCTCCACATGAGGGTCACAGGGAGCTGGAGTCAATCCCAGCTGACACAGGGTAGGTTGGGTACACCCTGGACAGGTTGCCAGTCCATCACAAGGCCAACACACAGAGACGATAACAACCATTCACTCACACCTTGCGGACCGGGTCATGAACCCAGGTTATTTTGCTGCAAGGCAACAGTAGATAGAGATAGAGGCTGTTTTTGACAAAAAGTTGGGTCCAGTTTGGTCACTTCAGAAAATGCCATTTCTTTTACAAAGTCCCGACCAGTGCAGGGGTCGCGTTAACCGAATATTTTCCGTCATTGACCGTTTTTTTTAAACGGTGACGGAAAAATCTGAGGGCCATCCGTCATTTTGACAGATTGCAATTCACACCCCTGACCACTTGGTGGTGAAGAGCATATTACAGTAAGTTGAAAGTAGAAAAGAAGAAAAATGTCACGGCAGTTGAGTGTCAGAAGTTTCTTTAAAAAGCCCAAAAACTATGTTGATAAAAGAGGTGAAAAAAGAGGGATAGATGCAGATGAAGGACAAACTCAGCCCTTGGCCTCAGCGGAGCGAGGAAGTGGCAGTAAGGAGGTTAGGCGAGTTCAGTGGGAGCGGGAGTTCTCCTGGCTGAGGAGGGCGGATAGAAAAATGTTGTGCGACAAAATAAAGATTCCCATCGGAGAATCTGAGCATAATTTCTGACCTGGACACCGTACTCAATGCATCTTGCTATCCTTGTAGTGCTGACAGCGTGTTAAAGAGCTATGGACAGGAGGCTTTGGAGGGCGTCTGTGACCGGTGCAGCTGATCCACTGGTGCAGAAGGAGCGCATGTTGCGGGATTTCCTACCACGCGCAACTACGCGCAAGCAGGCACGCGATTTAAGTCCATGTGGACCAGGAGAAAGGTGTGAGAGGCCACAGCGTTTAGGCCACAGGTGAACTGTTCATATTCCACTGCAATATGAACAATGCAATTGAATATGTCATTATTATCATTTAAAGTGACCGGTAAAAATTGATTATGACGGGATTTTTATGACACTGTCAGTCAAAATGACAGACAACGAAAAAGTCTAGCGCGACCTCTGGACCAGTGTGTATAAACAGATTAAATGTGACCAAAGTATCTAACAACTTCATGACAGGGAAACAAACGTATCAGGCTGCATCAGGTTTGGGTCAGGATTCAAAGAAGCAAATAAAATGTTTCAGGTTCAGTTACTATTCCCTTACACTCGGATCAAGTTGGGACAGAAATATCAAGACAATCAAGAGCAAGTCCATAGCTCAACTAGGCTGTTAAATCAGACCACTGTCCTTGACCCAGTAAACAAGCAATATCATAGAATCAATTCATTGAATGAAATGTGTCCATCTCCACTACACTAGGTGGCAACATGCCTTCCTTCAGCTTGTAGGTGTTGTCTGGCTTAGCTAGTGGCTAGTGGGTACCATGTCAAACACAATTCTCAGACAGACTATCATCCATTAAAAATATTAAATTGTTTAAGCTGATAAAGCAACAGACACTTTTCAAATCAGTCCAAAAATCTATGAGCTTGGATTTTACCATGCTTTTCTTGCTATTGTCTTATTCTTCTATATACTGGCTTTGTCTGTTGTTACTGGGTCACAGCCCAGAGGCAGAAACTGTGGAGCATGTGCAGAGAACAGAGGCCACTTTTAGTCCAGTTAAACATGCATGCAATAGTTATTGGACTGCCACTCTCAGTTTTAGGGTGTGTTAGTTTGATATTTGATTTAGTGAGATTTTATATGGACTAAGATGGTTACATGTATTTTAAAAGTCAGTTTTACTTGGACCAACACAATATTTACATTTTAAAATGTCAGAGTTAGAAACTATATATTGTACTGCACACTAGTTAAAATGATTTAAACTGGGAGTAGAAGAGTTGTGTGGCTTGCTGACACTGTAGAAACTCACACACACATCTATGTACATTTTCTTAGAATAATGTTTTGATTATGAAATCATGTTACAAAATAATAATGTGCAATACAATCCTCTATTACATGGAATGATATGTACTAAAAGCTGGACCATGCAAACATGTTGAATATTTTACACAAGTCTTAATTTTATCCACATCACATAAGGCCCAAAAACAAATAAATCCCATTATTGCAAGGAAATAATGGGCCCATTTTTCTCCCACACAGTGGTCTTTATGAATAGTGTATAAACTCTGCCATGCATTGGGTCCTCAGTGGTAGGGTGGGGGGTTGACACTGCCATTGGAGGCGAGAAGAGCTTGAACACATTTCTGCCTTTTAACCCCCTTGATAAAGAACTCCCACTTACACAAACATAAAGTACAGCACACAGACACACGACAAATATGCACACACATGCACAGTGAGCGCAAGACATGAGAGTGCTTAAAAGCTCTGCCTCAACATAGACCCAAGGCCAATAGTGAGTGCTGTGCTGAATAGAGCTCCACCATCACTGCACTCTGTCGCTTTTATGGTAGAGGAATTGGCCACAATGGCTGTTCTGTGTGCAGAGAAAAAGGGGTGTCATCAAGCAGTTCCTTGCATTTTTATTTTAGTCAATAGTTTTATCATCAGAAAAAGCACATGTTTCATCATGTTTCATTGTGTCTCCTCTGTTGGCTGTGCCTCAATAAGATGAACGCCATGGTAAACATAAGGACGACTGCAGTACTCGATGTATCTGCTCTCTCTCTCTCTCTCTCTCTCTCTCTCTGGCTCTCTCTCTCTTTCTCTCTCTCGCTGTCTTGTCGTGGTGTTGTAAAATGGGCCTTTGTTGTGCTCTGCAGTATAAATCATTTATGGGCTTTGCATAAATTTATGTAATCTCCTTCATGGGGACTGGGCAGCCTTTCGAATTCACTGGAAAACAGGGAATAACTCATGGTGACAGCGTGTGCCAAAACATGCATGTGAGGAGAGAAAATCTGAATACATTTGGTTACAGTATCACTTGCAACATGTGTCAGGAGACACACACATAATCAATCCAGTGCAAACATTTATACAAAATACCAATAAAATGGTGTACAGGTTTCCAAATCCTGCAGCATAATATATAATCACTACATTAAAATGAGATTAAAGGTGAAATTCATCCTAAAACAAATGTGTTGCCCTAAAATACTAGTACAAACAATATATTGTAGCGACCCAGCTGGCGTTACAATATTATATTCAAATATTTTTATTGATTTTCTCAAAAAATTAAATAAAATAAATTAATTAATTAATAAAACATTTTTTAGGAAAATAAAACTACGGAGCCCCTAAAGGGACATCGAAAAAAAAAAACTAAACCTCTCTGGTGCGCACCAGAAAGTATCTCGTGAGCACCAGAAAGTATCTCGTGAGCACCAGAAAGTATTGTATGCGCGCGTGACGTCCCCGAACGCAGTTTTAAGATCTTTTGAGGCATGAAATTAGTCATTTAGAATTCAAAAATGTGGTTTGTGTATTAATTTATTTCATTTATTTCGTATTTATTTATTTCATTTATGTTCATTTATGTTCATTTATCAACACTGTGATGAGGCTTAATCTAATGACTGCGATGTCTGAGCCAGCGGATCATTTCATCAGGACAGGCCGAGGTAACGCTGCTCTGCCCCACGCACTGTACGCAGCGAGCGTCCGGTGTAATAGGACAGAAATGGTTGCCAAACTTTATAATATATGGGTAGTGCTGCAGGCGGTGTATTTAAGTTGTTCAAGTTTGAGATGGGGGGCCACACGGTTAGTGTAGTGGTTAGCACTCTTGCCTTTGCAGCAAGAAAGGTTTTCTCTGGCATTTTAACAAACGTCCACACCTGTAGGTATCTAAAGAAATCTGACTGAGGGATACTGAAGTCATTCTTTAGCTGTTCAAAAGAAATGAAGAGCCCTTCCTCTCCTATGCCGCAATTGAAAAGATGGGTCTGTGAGAGATGGGACAAAATTGACGTTTGCTAGAATGGGGGAAGTGAGAAGAGCTTGTTTATGCTTAAAATTAATTCTAAACTGCGACCATATCTTCAGACAGCCAGAAATGATTGGGTTTTTTATCCAACAACATTTACTTAAATTAAAGAGTGAATCGAAACAGGATTACTCGAATACTGTTCCATTCGGCACCAGACTGGGGAGTCATCATCTGATACAACAGAGACCCAGAACATCAGTTTGTGGATATTGGCCGTCTAGTAATAATACGAAAATTGAGACAGCCCGCCATCTCCTTTTCGTCAATCCAAATATTCCTTATGTAGTAAAGAGCTCAAGAGCAATTGGTATAGTAGTACATAAACATACACATTTCTCTGAGAGAAAAAGGATAAGATTGTCAACATAAAGTCATCATTGATGCAAATGTCCTGCCCTTTGCACTCCTACCAGATTAGTGGTCTTTCTTAACAAATTTGCCAAGGGTTCGATATTTATTATCAAATATCTGGGGGCTCAAGGGACACACCTGTCTTGTCTCCCAGGACAGAGGGAAATAGTCTGATATTATCTTGTCCGTACTTACTGAGGCTTGGGGGGCTGTATAAAGAATTTGAATCCATAAACAGAAAATAGGACCAAAGCCAAACCTCTCTAATGCTGT
The DNA here is from genome assembly GCF_958295425.1 of Solea solea. Taxonomy (NCBI): domain Eukaryota; kingdom Metazoa; phylum Chordata; class Actinopteri; order Pleuronectiformes; family Soleidae; genus Solea; species Solea solea. The sequence goes on from NC_081138.1 coordinate 9,529,182, forward strand.
GAACAGTTGGTGATATTCAATTCTGTCTAATGCTTTTTGTGCATCCAAGGACAGTATTAGCTCTGGCTCAACATTGTTAGGTTGGTATATAATGTTGAATACTAGGCGAAGATTGTGTGTTAGTTGGCGAATTTCACCACTCCTCTAAACAGCAGCGCCTCCTAGTCCGGGCACTAGAGTCCGGGCACATCTGGTGACGTACTTTCAACCGTAGAAGAAGAAGAACTACTCTCATTGTAGCTGCTAAGATCCGTACAACTGATACGCTCAGCAGCTACAACAAGAGTAGTTGTTCTTCTTCTACGGTTGAAAGTAGCAATATAAAGCAGGACACAGCACCAAACTTCACCTTAAGGAAGGAGCAGTGCCAACAATACGTATATTACAATTTTTACAAACCGTAAAACTGTCTTTGTGTGCTTGTTTTGTCGTTTAGCATTAGTGATAGCCGGCTACAGGCTAAGCTACACGCTACGCTTGTGTTTCCTTTGCATGTGTGTTTATCATCTCGATAACCACAACGTTATCCAAGCTACAGGCGTCCTGCAGCAGTCTTTGCGATGGAGGTGGTTCACTTGTCACAGTGTCTTCTGACTCTGGGTCAGACTCCGGATCAAATGGCGAGGGGTTGTGACGACGGCATTACTCAATGTTTTGATAATTGCTAGCAGTGCATCCGCCTTTCCAGAGGGGGAGCTGTGGGTCTGAGAGCTGACGTGCCAATTACGTCACTTCCAGGTAACTGGCCAATCAAGACAGTCCGTGTTCTGCGGGTGTGGTTTTGGTCTGAAACAGCACGCCTGACGAGAGCGTCAGTGATGAGACATTTACATCGGCTCGTTTGTAGCGACTAGGACGTTTTTGACCATAAAAACGACTTCATGTTTGTAAGTACACCTCCATATCTCACATATAAGTGAGATAGGACCATGCTAGGCCTCTTTAAATTGAGCATTACTGTCCCTTCCGTAACTCCTTTATCGTAGATATAAAACCAGCCGTTTGCCAACTGTATAAGTTGATAGCTCAAGAGCTTACTGGTGTGCTCCCCATATTATTTGAAATTAATTAAAGTTTTATTAATCCCCTTATTCCTCTGCATTTTGACCCATCCTAGAATTAGGAGCAGTGGGCTGCCACACTGAGTAGCGCCCGGGGAGCATTGGGAGTTGGGTACCTTGCTCAGAGGTACCCCAGCCCTTTTTGGCCGGGTGGGGATTTGAACTTTGAATTTTGGCGACCTTCCAGTTACAAGTCAAGTTCCCTTTCCACTTGGCCACGGGCTGCCAACTATTCACTGAGACTATGACGAGCTTTTAAGTAAAGACCGATAGCATTATCATTTGTCACAGCATCGAATTCTGTCAGTTTTGACAGAGATTACATTTTGACCAGCGACTCTTCAGCGAAACTTGCGGGGTTTCTCATGCCGTAGCGGCCTCCATCTCCATCTTCTGGCACTTTCCTCTCTTGTCATTCTTTCTCGTTTATAGAAACTTGTAGGGTTGCAGAGGGTGATTTAAAAAGAAAAATAATATGGATTTGGTTGTCCCGTGAGGAGCCCAACAAGACTGCGTCTTCACTAGAGTTGCACGATACCCACGGTACCCTGCGGTGCCAAATCATAACGGTTCCTACTATACTAGAAATTCTACTATACTACCAGTGCAAGTTTTTGCTACATTGCGGCCGCCTCTACTCTCCTCCCTGCTTTTCACTGCATGCTACTCCCCTGAACAAACCCACATTGCAACTACTGCAACCGAACTACACAGCTGCTGAATGATTGGTTGTTTGCCTGTTACTGGTGACGTTCGGGGATATGATAGGCTGTTTCCGCACGCTGGGTCCGTTCGTCTGTTAACTGATTGGCTGTTTGTGTGTTTCTGCCGGCAAGAACGAACTCCATGAAGACAGCTCCGTTTCGATAGAAATTCATTTAAAAACAAGCTAAAGTTCTGTCTCGCCCAGATGCGCACACGGCTTACAGTCACAAACACGAGACAACACACTCCCCATGGCAGAAGCACCGAGCCCGAGCGGCAAGTCTGCCGCTGCGGGGGTGTCAGTGGCACCGCTAACTTTGCTAAAAAAAATTTTGAACTATTTTGGCTTTAAAGAGGCACAGCAATAGACGATGGCCGTCCAATGTGCAGGCGCTGCCACCAAGCTATAGGAGCCAAAGGAGGGAACACATTCAACCTCATAAAACACCTGCAGTGTCGTCACACACATTTATATGTCGAATACCAGGTTAGTATTGGCTAATATTAGGCTATATGCTCCGTGTACAGGCTGAGGAATGAAGAGTTAAAGGATGTCAAAGTATAAAGCACATAAAGAAAAGGCATAAAAATATTTTATATGTATATATATATATATATGTTATATGTTTATCATGCACCAAACAATATTATAAGTAATTAATATTACTTATAGTATTTATAACTTCTACAAATACATTGCAGTTCATAAAAATAATAATAATCAAAAAAGGCCGCAGTCTGTCTGGTATAGTATCGTGGTTACTCATTTTGGTATCGTGACAACTCTAGTTTTCACATGGCGCTGCACATACCAGAAGTCCTAGTACAAACTAAGCGACAAAATTGATTGCAGACATTTTACCATTTATTTACACAAGGAAAACACTGAACAAGCTTTTCTTTAAAAAAACATAAAAAAACAAATAACCGATAGAGGACAATGAAAGGATAATGGAAAGATAAATGAAACCCTGAAAAGCACAGAAAAATAATATATAACACAATAACTAAATTAAGAAAAATTAAAATAAAGTTATTGTAAGCTTTGATAAGAAGCAGACAACAAGGGCAAATTTTTCTCATAATCAGTCATGGAAACCCTGCACTCATCATGTTAGTCATTGAGCTCTGCGCTCAAAAAATAACTTCCTGTTATACAATTATCAATACTGACTCTCACTTCAATGTGTGCACTGTAATTAGATACATAACTGTACAGACTCAAGAGTGCCTAAAACTAAGTATTGAACTACATTTCTTTGTAAATAGTGCTTCATAAGCTGTTTAAAAAAATAGATATTCAAATTAATTATTCATAGAATTATTTACACGACTGCTACATTGCTCTCAGGACATATATGTTCTCCCAAACAATGTACAGTACATAGTGTATAATTTTATACAGTGTCTTCAGAAGATCGAGGCACATTTCTGTTATTCAGATTTGGTAATTATACTATAACTGTGTGGTAGTGAATACAAGAAATGAGGTGAAAACTCTCTTTTAGAGTGGATTTCTCCTTTAATAGCTTGGAATTAAATCAAAGCCTGCCACTGTATTGAGACTGGTGCAAGACATTGAATGTTTTATACAAGTCGATTGAATTAACTTTTGGCGACATAATTATTTTTTTCTGAACAGACATCGTTCCATTTCCATATATCTCACACCGTCAATTTCTGTTGGTGCCGTGATACACTCTCTCTTTTACACACATTCACACATTCCCTCTGTGCAGTGACAAGGCTGCTGTACGACAGTAAATCATTGTCAAGCGGAGCGCAGCACTGAAAGCTCAGTGACAGAAGATAAAACATACAGCGGCAGGCAGACTCTCCGATCTCCACCAGAATCCTCAGACAGCATGGAGTCAAAAGAAAACAAAATCTATTCCATCAAGACACAGAGAAGGAGATAATTACATCAGAATGTAGCTTGATGTGCAGCTTATGAGCATATCCACTTTGTGAAAGAGGGGTATCGCACCCCGATTCACTCACTCTCGCCTGTTTTGGTAAACACAGCAAACACTTGAAGCGAAAACTATCATTAACTTGAAAATTGAAATAGTCTGGCGAGGTGGGGCCACGGGTTGGGGCCAATCATTCAGCAGCTGTGTAGTTCGGTTGCAGTAGTTGCAAAGTGGGTTTGTTTACAAGGGAGTAGCATGCAGTGAAAATGGGATGGACCTGCTGTGTCTTCATCCATTGGTTCGTCCATGGTTTCGTCTCTTATCTAAATCATTATCTGACCATGGAGTTCACTTTGACGGAAAGCTGAGGGTGATTGCTGATAGGCTGTCCCAATCAGTGGCGCCTGCACAACCCAATCACGTTTGCGAGGGAAACAACAAATTGAGGGTTTCCGAGATTTTTCTTTTTTCCTTTTTTTTTTTTTAAAAGAAGTAACAGGTACTCACGCTTATGGATAGAAATGTAAGAGTAAAGAGTACAATATTTGCCTCTCAAATGTACTTGAGTAAAGTATGAGTACCCAAAAATGATACTCGAGTACAGATCCCTCATAATTGTACTTAAGTACTGTACTCAAGTAAATGTACTAGGTTACTGTCCGGCTCTGCTTTTCACACACTTATTGAATAAGATCCAACTGCAAACCCACATTCACAGCAGCCATGTGACATCAAATACTGTTACTAATCACATTAATTTCACCTCAAAATGGCTGCACTGAAAAAAGGTTGATCAACCAGGGTTTTAATCAGGGGCGGCTGGCCCATAGTGGGCGATAGTGCTCGCCCTCCTTCAGTCGCACGAAAAAAAGAGGGGAAAAAAGGGTTTATTTTGCCGGTGTAAGTCCTAATCATATGTATAAAGGTCTTAATATTATTGTCCAATCAGCAGCTGCCTGAACATCACTCTCCAACCAGTAGCCCCGCCCCCTTGGGGCGATTTCAGTCAGATTGAAAATCACCCCAGGCGCTCTCATATACTTACATGTTGAGATTCTTTTTTTCTAATTTTGGACCTTATAATGCATTTCTATGGGCTCAGGGAGGGCTTGCCCCAATGTGTATTTCGTCATACGCACTGATGCATGCTCGGACGACACGCACAGCGCACGGCGCGAAAGCGTAGTGACTGAGTGAGTGAGTAAGTGAGACAGCAAGATCGACATGGCTAGCAACTGCAATTCAATTATTCAATTATTACTGTTCAGTCTTCGAAGCAGTATTGATAAATTGACTATTAAAGAATTAGGACCACCCTGACCAAATTTCAAGCAGGTGTCAACAAAAGCGAGGAAGACGTACAATCACGGATTTTCTCGGAGCTGGTACAAGCGGAAAACATGGCTAGCAGGGTGTGAAGTGTCTAATGCTCTAACGGCCACACTCTTTAAAGGCACGTCAAAGATGGTGCAGAATGAGCTGCTGGATTGCATGGCATCTGTCACCAGAGAACGTATCGTGGAGGAGGTTAAATCGGCTAAATTTGTGGCAATCCAAGCAGATGAAACCACAGACGTGTCTACACAGACTCAGTTGGTGATTGTGCTAAGATACATGGACGCAAAACATGCTGTGCAAGAACGGTTCTTTGGATTTGTCCCCGTATTGTCAACAACGGCCGCAATGGAACATTGCCGCTGCAATTTTGGAGAGACGTTTTCACTGACAATGAGAAGTGTAAACTCATTGCGCAAGCATATGACGGTGCCAGTGTGATGAGAGGAGAGAGGGCTGGTGTGCAGCGAAAGGTACGTGAAGAGTACAAAAATTCCCGGCATATTCTAACACTTTTGAACGGTCTCCCTTCAGGGATCAAAGCTCCTCTCAACATCAGCAGCAAGAAGCACCACCAGGTACCACAAGATCAAGGAGAGCCTTAGGAGAACAAGAGAAGCAAAAGCTGTCAAAAGAGGTATCTGCATTCACTACTGACCAATGATATAGGCATACTCAATTGTAAAATCACAACCTCTGTTTTTACAGAGTTAGATTCAATAATGGATGGCAGTAATTTTTTTACTCACCAATTACTTATCCATTATACTTACATTGATACAGAATAAGTCTGCATTGTTAACAAAATGCAAACTTTGGAACCTTGAGACAATAGATACAGTAGATCTTGGCCACATTCATGCCAACACCGGTAGAATATTTCTTTTTACAACTGTGTGTTACTGACTATACATTTTTATAATTTTAATAGATCTGCGACACAATCCTGGACCTTGCCAAAGACAGGTTCTCCTTCACCAGCCACCTTGTGAGTGCTGTGCTGCTAGATGGAGAGCTGTTTGACCAGCATCTGAAAACATTCCCTGAAGAAGCTCTGAATACCACCGTGAGGGCAGAAGCTCATGACTGAACTTTCTCTCATCTACGAAGGTCCAGACTTCAGGGGTTGCTGTGGTGCACTGGCTCTGTACCAAGTTCTACAGAGTTACAACCTCCAGGAAACCTTCTCTGAAACTGTGGGACTGTTGAACATCCTCATAACCACTCCGATGACAACAGCTGAAGCTGAGAGGTGTTTCTCCACCTTAAAGAGAATCAAGACGTTCCTGAGAAATAACGTCTGAATGCATTGGCCATGCTTTCCATGGAGAGAGAACTTGTCAGGAACATGCCTGATTTCAGTGAGAGGCAAGCACAATTTCAATACAAGTGATGAGCGAGTGTGTTATTAAATGGTGAGTTGTGTTATTTTGTCTCTCCAAATGTTGAATTGTAAATAGTTGTATTGATTGCATATTGCCAGCCAAATATATACAGAATATGTTCTGGAAAGATTTAATTACATTTTTGTTGATAGTATATGTTTTGATTTGATTATCGCTATGGCATCCATGATGGCTATAAATTGTAGACTGTGCTAACAGTGATTTAACTAGTAGATGACAATGTATCTGTTGATGGCCAAGGTGGAAGTGTTTTATTGTGGAACCAAATTTATTGTATTTGAAACATTTAAAGGTGACATTGAATGCTTGTATCGCACATATATGTTAGTTATGGAGGTCTACTTACATATATTAACTTGTTTCCATGGTTAAAAACCTTCTAGTCGCTGCAAACAAGCCGATCAAAATATCTCCTCACTAATGCTCTCATCAGCTGCGCTGTTTCAGACTAAAATCACACCCTCAGAAGGTGGACTGTGTTGTGATTGGCCAGCCATGAGAGCTTTCCCACTGTCCTGTGATTGGCCAGGTACCTGGAAGTGACGTAACAGATAGGCCAGCTCTCAGATACACAGCTCCCCCTCTGGCACGGTGGATGCTCTGCATCTCAGCAGCTACAACGAGATTAGTTCTTCTTCTTCTGCGGTTGAATGTACGCAACCGGATGTGCCCGGACTAGTGCCCGCACCAGGAGGCGCTACGGTGGTGAGAGGAGTGGTGAGGTTTTCTGATGACATCATCAGCATAGGGAAGTGCCGATCCGCTTCGCAGAGCCCAGGAAAACAATAAAACCCTATTTTCTCAGCAGTGGCTGAACTGTTTTTTTCTGAAACTTTAGGGTTTCATAAACGAGGTAATGACGCAGATACACACACATCCGCAGCGTTAATTGGAGCTACCGGTCTATGTCGCCTTTAAATTGATCTAGTGGTTGAACAGGAAAACCAAATTAAACAAATTTTACATTTTTTACACATATAGATAGATGTGTGTGTGTATATGTATATATACATATAAATGTATATGTATATATATATACTGTACATTTTACACTTTACCTTGTGTATAGATATGTTCTTAATATTATATGTTTTGTGTGTAAATATGTTGTATGTAGATTTGGAGTTGTAACGAAATAATTTCCTCCTGGGATTCTGATTCTTAAAAAATGCAATGTTACACTGTCAAGTTGGCTATCTGACTTTTATTTATTATTATTTGACCCATTGAACGGGTCATCTTAGCCATCATCGCAAAAGTTGCCCCCCCTCAGAAATTTGTCAGGAGCCACCACTAGGAGGTTTTTGACCATGAAAACAAGTTAATATATGTTAGTAGACCTCCATAACTCACATATATGTGCGATACGAGCATTCGATGTCACCTTTAAATGAATGCACAAAACGTGCAATCCGGTGGCTCCTCGCCTTCAGGCCTCCAGCACACTTGTGACTAATTGGTTGCTCAACTCACATCTTCACCTCCTTAACTCCCTGCTTATTCAGTGGCCAACCCACTGTCTTTGTTCTAGTTTATCTTTAAGGCTTGCCTTTTTTTCACCAACTCTATGCTTGTTCTGCCTCAGACTGTCACTTCAAATTTTCCTGGCATGTGCCACACTTGGCTTCATTTGAATCCTGAATTACTTCTGCCTCTCCATAGACCTGCTATAATTCACTCCTGACTCAGTCATCCATGCTTCTTCGCAATAACAATACATTTTTTGAGAACTTTCTACACAAAACCATCTTGTTTTTTGAACTACAACTGAACAAAATCTAAACTTTTTACAGCTTCATTCATTTTTACGGCTCAATTTTACTGATCCGGTTTTTCCAAGTTTACAAAGGAAATGCATTTCCTGCTGTAATTATTTCATGGGCTGCACTTGGTTGTAATATTTCATTATCACTAATATTGGGATAAAATTATTAAAAAGTAAATATATATATATTTTGGTAATTATGAGTGGTCAAGGATGGTGAATACTGTGTCCATGTGTTTTATTGGTATTTTACATTCCCCAGAATATTTTATTGTTATTCTAAATGTTTTTCATATAGATGAAGATGACATTTATCTATTGTATTCATTTATTCATGTTTATTTAAGTCACAGTGTGTCCCAGTCTCTCAGGCTGCCTCATGACAGGACGATGAGAGATGTTTGACTGGAGGTAGTAGAGTTTAGGAAATTGGCAGACATTGAATGGAGTCACACAGCGGCAATCAAATGGATTTCCAAGTACTTTGTGCGATAAAATGAGAGCCTCAGTGTGAGACCACACTGCCTGGTTTTTCAATCAGATTCACATCCTATCTCACCTGGTCACAGATACTTGTAACACACACACATAATGTAAGATTACACAGTAAAGTCTGTATCTCTCTATTTCGTGCACACACACACATACATACACAAATCACTTGGCAGGATCATTTCACACATCCTCGGTGGGAAACCCCATCAACTCTCACAGCAGGGAGCAAAGCAATGAAACACATTCCAGACTGCTGCTCTCTCTCTCTCTCTCTCTCTCTCTCTCTCGCTCTCTCTCTTACACTCACTCATTGATCCGCAGAAGTAATGACTTATAGAAGCCCAACATGGTGGCCACATCCATGCATGTCTCATGAAGATGTAGCATGCTGCAGGAAGTAAAGCGCTGCACACTTCTAAGGTCTAAATCTGGGAATAGCACATGACTCCTGCAGGAATACACATTAATATTTTATTTGATAGAAGCTACTGAATGGACAGTGTGCTGCAAAATAAATATCAATCCCTTGGTTGCTTCTTGGTTATAGTGTCACCTTGTGTCATTCCTGTTACTGGATGCAAGATTTGCATTGAAGGAACCAGCAACTTCTCACCTGGGGCTATTGCTAGAGCTCATCAATAGCCAATCACCATCTAATAACAGTGTGAACAAAAGTATGAATCAAGTATTTTCAGAACTTACCAGGTAGTGAACCTTCCTCACTCACTCTCTGGTAAGCTGCCTCCTTCTTCCCTCTGCAACAGTCCACAACGGCATCCGCCATTGCAAGAGCTAAGCCACAGCATGGAATGCAAAGGATGATACGTTCATATGGGATGATGGACTCTGTAGTTTACATTCTATCCACTCTACTTCACTGCAGCTGAAACAAAACTACAGGATTGGTCTGGATTACCTATATGGTTTCATACTGTCTTAGTTCCATCAATACAATTGGTGGTGATATTGTGACATTTAGGATAAATTTATATAGTATACACACTTGTTCTTTTTTTTTTTTTGTTATATGTTGCCTGAAATTGGATGATTCATTTCATGATTATGAAAGGGAAACAAAATTGAAAACTCAATTGATTAAAGGCAGAAATCAAATCAGTACATTGGAGTTAGGACATAGGTGTCATCTGTCCATTTCCAGTAGCCTATCTTTTTATTGCAGAACATTTTTATTGTTTTCATTTAAGCAACCCACATTTGTAAATATAGGATACAGGTTGAAAAATACCAGTATTACTCTTTAAATCTAAATCAAAATCTTTATAGCTTCAGCCATATGCTGCAAGTGCCTAAGCATTTAAAAGTAAAACAGTTGCCTGCTGCTGCCTGCTGCTGCCTGCTGCTGCCTATACAACATGATGAGAGAGGCACGAAACCAAACAGCTTATCCACAGAGCAGGCAGCTACAAAAAATAAACTTACTACAAAGTTACAACCTAGTGAAGCGACAAACCAGGGATATTATTCTCTGTATGTCCATCTCTGCTCGTGACCACATTCATACTGTCATCAGAGACACTGCTATCGTAAAATATACTTAGTAATAAGTTATAACCACTTTAAGAGACCTTTGTCCGCAGCATGTACATCACTTTTGCTCAAAATCTCACCGTGCATTTATTCTCCTTTGTTAGCCGACACTTGTTGAAAGGACAATGTTTCTACTGTGGAAAATCTGAAATATTTAGAGTTAGTGATAGTATAAGATAATATTTATTGGTGTATATTGCAGCTGAACTCAAAAAATGCTTAGTTTGTCCTTTGTGAGCTATTGTAAAAACATGGTAGACCAAATTGGTGGCCTCTGTAGAGCTGACCCCAATGCCTGATATAAATATAAAAAGCTTATTCTGGGGTAAGGAAAATTCACATTTGTACAGTAAGAAATTAAGAATGATGATTTTATCTTCAATTACTGCCAAACAAAAATAAATTCACCTACACTTTACACACTTAAGCATCTTAAGCAATAAGGGTTTAACCCTTATTGCTTAAGATGCTGACCCAATAACATGCTTTCATCCTGTCATTATTCTCTCCCAGTCATCTTACTCTCCTCCTGACTATTAGAAACAAGTGTTAATATGATCCAAGTGTTCTTGCATGGTTTACATCTGCTCTTTTGAGAAAAACATGCTCAGTGTTAACACACTAATTAGATGCCCCTTTCTTGGAGGGCAAATGTGCTTAAGATCCAAAAGCTCCTGCTATTTGTTCATGTGCAATCACGACCTGTATTTCATTTTTTAAAAGTTGGAAAAATATTGAGTGAATGTAGAAACATAGAGCAGTAGTATAAATATGAATGTCATTTATAAATTTGGGTGTGCAAGTTAATCTTGTCTAATGTGTATTTTCTCCTTCAGCAGCTATAGCTTTAGCTTATGTTATACTTGTCACATCCACATATACTTGGGTTAGGGTTAGGGTTAAGCACTTATAGCCTCACAGCAAGAGGGTCTCCGACCCGGTCAGACTGAGGGCCTTTCTCTATGTATACTCCAGTTTTCTCTTACAGTCCATCAACATGCAGAAAGAAATTGGGCACTATAAATAGATCTTTTCTGTGAATGTGACAGTAAATGGTTGTTCACCTCTGTATGTTGGCCCTGCAATTGGCAACCTGTCCAGGGTCGCTCTATGTCATTTGTGATTGGCTCCAGCTTCATGTGACCCTAATGGGGAGGATAAAGAGGTAGACAATGAATGAATGTGTCACACAAATATGATATGAGTATATATGTGCAACATAATTCTTAAAATATTGTTTTTGAAGCCAGTATAAGAAAGCCCACACCAGTTGCCAGTTACCATCAACCAATGATGTAATTGTAAGTGTTTTGAAAGTGGGTAAAGCCCAACACTCAGCCAGTAGCTGAGTGTAGCGCTGGACCTTGGTCAGTCCAGCCACAGTGTTCAACCCATCTGCACACATTTATGGAACGTTGATATACACATGGAGATTCTTAGCAAAGTCAAAGGGAGGATGGAGAATGTTACCACAGCAAAACATAAAACGCACAGATAGTGTATTAATTGTGGATGTATGTGTTCAGGTCGTCACCTGAAATGAGCAGGAGCTGAGGACAGAGTGCATACCAGTGTTGTCCTCTTTTGAACTTCAAGTAATCAATTAAGTTCATTTAATGCACAGGCACTCGGCATGGAGGCTAGCATGGCTCTGTGTTCTAATTTATACAGTTTCGATCGTTTCATATACATGCAAGGAAATAGGGAGAGAGAGAGAGAGAGAGAGAGAGAAAGGGAGGGAGGGAGGGAGAAGTGGAATCCAGAAATTGTAAAGCTGAATCTTAGGGGAAAATGAAGGGATTGTTTAAATTGTATACTGTTGTTTAATGTTGGCAAAGTTTAAATGGCTGAGAAAAAAGAGGGAGCTTAATCATGAGAGAGAGAGTCTAACTCAGAGCTACCTCTCCTGTGAGCCTCCGTCTAGCCTTTGGCATAAAAAGTGAGCCTGCATATTACTCAGTCTATCACAACACAGCGGGAAAATGGGAGGGAAGTTAATACACTTTCGTACCAGTGTGGTCTCTCTTTGCCTTCCTTCTCTCCTACGTTCCTGCTTTCCTTTGCTTTCAAACTCCACTGGACAAAATGTGTGCTAATAAAATGAACTAGTATATTGCTTTGGTTGTTTTTCCAGGCTGATAACATCCATGCGATTCAAAAAATAAATAATAATAATTTAAAAAAAAGAGTGTGTGTGTTGGTTTGGGTGGATCTTTAATTCTTTTGATTGTATTCAGTTTCAGCTCTTAGCCCATGGCTGGAGTAGTTTGGTCTTCAGAGAGCTGTTGAAGCTCAGAGGCAAACATTCTTGTCTGTGTGCATTTCAATAAACAGCATCGAGTCTGCCTCACCCTCAGCAACCATCTATCTGCCTCTCATAAATCTGAATGACATTAACATTTAAAACACCCAACTCTTGCCTGTCTGTAGATAAGCCTCTCAGACAGACAGACAGACAGACAGACAGACAGACAGGCCTCCATTTTATTTATCCACATGGTGAGCAGGGAAGACAGGCAATGCTACAGACAGGCATAAATCTGTGCAGGTTAGAGTGTCAGTCAGTGGGTTTAAATGAATATCAACCTCTGCCTCCTGGTAGAGCTCACACTCCTATTTTACACTTCTTTTAAATATGTGTTCAATGTAAGCCTTATTTGGAAGGAAAATAATTTTACTCCTTTATAGAAGGTAATAAAATATATAGTTTTTTTTATACTACGCAACATTTACATTTTCTATTGTATAAATGTGATCACTACAACACAGGGCTGAATAAAACATTCATGGCAGAAGCCATTTCTTCTGTGACATTTGCTCCCCTCTCTATCATCAGTTTTCTATATGCAGCCAGGAGAATAAACGTTGGTCAACTGTTTAAATGTGGCCTCTCCACATGAAATTTAAACCCCGCTTTCACATTAACACCTGCCGGCTAGATGGAAAAGCTTTTTTTTGTGCAGATAAGAGAAAAGTCAAAGGAAATGACTCATATGGCTGTTGTGGCAGTGGGGAGTGTGTTGATGGCCCTGGGAAATTGAAGCATGTCAGTAAAATTAGAAAAAGCCAGTATGCCTCAAATAGCAGACATGTAAATGTGTCTGAGCCCCATAGATTAGTCCATTATGGACCATCCTGTGCTGCCTTTTCTCATCAAAAATCCCATCAGTGTATTAAAAGGTATAGCCTTGGTACTGACAAATTAATTCTTTCATTTTTTTTCTAAACTGATGTGAATAGTGATTCACATGAATTTTTCACACATTTATTTCTATTTCGAATGTTTTTTATGCCCCTATTCACTCATATTTGTAAGATCTTGTCCCGCCAAGGTCCCAAAACATGCAGCAATATTTAGTAAGAGGTTTTACAGGATTAAATGGATTATGGCAGGGACCAAAACAATCACTATGTACAGTATGAACTATTATAAACAGAGTCAGTTTTCATGTGTTATTATTCCTGATGAAGGGTCCCAATGCATGAAAAGAAATTGAGAGGAAAAGTACAATTTCTTGACACCAGAACAGCTTGTGTTTAGTATTTTACTAAAATCATTTTAGTATTTATCGTTGAAAGGTTTAAATCATTCTGGTGAAGCCATTAACTGTTACCTGGATTAACTCTTTTTTATAGCATTTATATTTCACTGATTCACTCACTAATTTTGACCGCAGAGACATTCTTGTCCCTAACAGCTTCCTTCACAGAGAGGAACAGATTATGCACTAATAACTGAACACTCACATTATTTTATACTAGTGAAAATCAATAGTTATCTATGTGACTATAACTGAAGGCAGTGAGAAAAAGCAAACACATTATCTCATTGTGTTAATTGTTTCATCTCAAAGAAGTTACTGATGATTTTTTTTCCCTCTTGTCTAATGTGGTAGCTAAATACTTTAGTCGTTGGCTCAATTCTCATTCTTAAAATTGTAAATGCTTTTGTTGTTTGTCAGTAATAATGTGAATGGAGTGTATACAGTATATCCCCATCTGAAAATAGTATTTCTCTTAAACTTGAAAAATGTCTACTTATTCGTAGCTCTTGACTTCTGTAATTCAGACAGAGTGATCCACTGAGCCCTAATCAGACACAAGGGACCCTTTAAGAAGTAAATATTAAAGAGGCAGTGATTCATTTACTGGACAATGTCTTACCTGATTTTCTTGGTTGAGTGAGAGGCACAAATGTGAGTCTCACGAGCACAAGCTTGAAGTGAAGAAAAACATGTTTGTACAGCATTGTATTAAAAAACATGTATGAGAGATGAGATCAAATGTGTTATTAGCAAATATGGCAAATTCCAGTGCATATGAGACTCAAAGATATCTTTCTCCCAGACTTCATGTATAATTTAGTGAATTGATAATCAGCATGTTAAAATGCATGCTCAGGATGGTGTTTTTTAATATATTTTTTTACATTCCATTCATCTGATTTGGCGGATTTTCCCAGTTTGGAATCTGTGTTGCCCCACTTCAGGTTGTGTGAAGGAATCCCACAGGTACTCATTAGTATTGTTTACTTGCCATGCTGTCTTCTAATCATAGATTTTACAACACCTTCTACTTTCTGGCACCATTTTCCACACCTGTGATCTCATCAAGAAGTAATTCCTGGTCAACAGTTTGCACTGGATGCTGTTTCCAAATGGGAACAGCCATGTTACCTGATGCTCAAATAAACCATGTACCTCAGATATCAAATGCTAAAAATACTAACAAAATTGTATTTATTTCCCAGTTATTGTCTAAGAGCCATTAGTTTCAGTGCACACTGGTTGACAAAGAACACAGTGTGCGCTAAGTTCAAGGTGCAGTGACCACAATATCGAATAATGCATAAGATTTCACAGGATAAAATCAATAACCTTGTTATTATGCCATGACATGAAGCCTCATAGCCTGAAGTAAACATATCATAATAACACTCCTTCATCAGGGCTGACAGTGGACACACAAAGATGGAAGACACAGGGGAAAAACAGTCAATTAAAATGCCTGTGCAGATATTTCTGCTCTCATTGTCTCCAGGTTGATAATAGTAACCAGGGCGATGAAAGCTGGTGTGCTTTCTTGGCTCTTATTTTCCGATCATGAACGTATGAAAAACAAAGAGTGTGAGTTAAGCAAGTTAAAGGATTTTTTGGTTCAACTTGTTACTACTTTATCAAAAGGCATGGTTTTATAAGTTGTAACCACTTATTTGTATTTAATTAATAACACACTAATGTGTTGTCTCTCAGAGTGTATGCTTATGTAGAGTCTTCTTGATCTTACTATTCAAAGCTGTAGTGTGTATGTTTTCAAAATAAAAAAGAGTTCACACCCCTTGAATGAAGCTGTACGTATCTAAAGAAAAATGTTTGGAATAACAAAATAATTATTGGCCGAGACACATGACTATAGAGCTGTACTGTGACTATGTCACTTATTCCAGTTGCCCATAAAACTTAAAACATCCAAGGAAACAGTAGAGAAGCATGAAAGCAATTAGAGAGAATTATTGATAAAAACTCAGATATTTCTATATTTTTGTGAGTACTCTAATTAAAGGTCAGAGTCTGCCATCTTGCACTGTCATGTTTCTGCAGCAGCCCAAAAAGACGAAGCTCACAAAGAGGAATGGCTTCCCCCAAATAAACCTGCTGCATAAACCGACAAAGAAGGAAACTGGGGAGTGAGCGGGAGAGTGGAAGAGTGTACAAGAGTTGTAAAGTGAAAGTGTTTATATGCTTTCTGGTTTGCAAAAACCACCATAGTTATCTGATACGTTTGAGAAAGGGAGAAGAGAGAGGTCCTCTGTTAATTGCAGTATTATACATATTAAGTATTAAAAGCAGTTAAAAAATGTTTTTGTTGTTTTGTTGACAGTTGTTCATATATAGTGAAGGTATTACATTGATGCAGCACATATTATACAGTCAAATGTAATGTAATTTAATTACATTAATTTGAAGAGAAAAGTTGTTGACTCATCGTATTTTTTAATTTTTATTTAAAGCCCCCTCCCTCGGTCACCTCAGGACAGCTGTGAGGTGCATCTCAACAGAAATGTGTCATGTCCGACAGCAAGTGAATGTGGCACGGAGGAGGAGTCCCGCTCCACCTCCCTCACCGAGCGCGTGTCCGACTCTGAAAGCGCGCGCACGGTAGGTGGCGTGGGGTTGTGCTCGCTCCTGCTCTCTCTGCTCTCTGACCCCAGTGGCAGCTCCGACTCACTGCACTCCGCCTCCCCCTCCGAGGACAGACAAGGGTGTTCTCCCTCTCTCCCTGTTCTGTCAGTGTCTCTCGCCCTCCTCTCCGGCTCGCTCTCTCTTGTCAGGTTTATCTCCACAGGAGTCAGCGAAGGTCCCGCCGGGTCGAAGGTTCTGCCCTGCCCGCTCACACTGCCGCACCCCCGGACGGCCGCGTTGGAACGAAGCTGCACGCTCTTCTGCTGCTGCTGCTGCTGCCGCATGGACCCGCGTCCCTCCGCCGCCGCCGCTGCCGCGTAGAGGGCGACCCCGACCCGACACTCTTTCACCGGCCAGATTAACAAAACGCACAAAAACCCCACAGAAGGTAGAGCAACCTTTCCGCTTCACTTCTGTAACCGAAGAGGGAGGGAGGGAAGGGGAGACGGGGAGTAAAAGAGAGATTCCTGACACAAAGCCGTCGGTTAAAAGGTGGCTTGTCATGTACGTGAAGGAGCAGAAGGTTAGCGCGGCGGTGCTGTGACACTGACTGAGCACCTTTGGCTGATATCATTTTTTTTTTATTTAAAAAAAAAAAAAAAAAAAAAAAATGTTATTGCAATTTTTATTATTATTCCTGGATCGGGTTCATAGACCTTTCTCTTGTTTTCGTTTATTTGTGTGTACATTTCTGCAGGCAGCAGTCTTAACGGCAAACGGCGCATTGCTCACACCGTGTCTCTATGCTTGGTATCAGAATGGGTCAATTTATTCGCCTTCACTGCCCCTGCTCCTCACTGTACTGATTTCCACCCGTGAACTTATCTACGCGGTGTTAAACAGGCGCCGTGTGTGTGTGTCTACAGCGACAGCACTGACAGATACAGTGTGCAGCCGCGGACTGAGGAAAAGCAGCTCAGTGTGAAGCTACAGCGTGCAGAATAAAACATACTGTGTCTATTGCCTGCGCAGGTTTAGCAGGCTAAGCTAGAGAGCTAGTTGCTGCTAGCACGGCGAGTTTCACACACACGGACTGCACACAGCAGCGAAAGAACTAAACTGCATGCTGTACACATATCCGTCCTCAGATTTCTGGCCTGCATAAGCAAAAAAAGAGCGCTTTTTCCGAGCAAGGTTTCTGTAGAAGTGATCGCTGAGATGTAGTGTACATCTTTCCTTCTTTAATTATTTTTGTTAAAAACATTTTTGAACAAGGAAAAAGTCTCACAAAGACCAAGCACCTCTAATAATAATAATAAAAATAATATGTATTTTTTTTTAATGCAGACAAAATCTGCTAACTTGTTTCTAATTGCTATTTCACATTTTGTGCAAATACACTAGTATTGTAGTAAGTGTGTTAACTCATCTTCAGCTGTTCCGTGTGCTTTACCTTTCATTTTTCTAGGCTGGAATAAATATTTCAGAATAAACTTAATAGCACACATCACAGGGTGCAGCAACCAGTTGACCCAGAAAACATGAATCAATGTTTTCTGGAGAGTTTTTACCTGAAGTTGAAGGTTATTTGCTTATAAGAAATCAACTGGAGGTCAAAGCAATTTCTTAATTCATTGCTGCATTGCAGATTTTAATCATTATGTGGACTCTGGAGCAGCTGATTTTCCATCAAAAGTGTTTTTTTTTTTTTTAAATTAAGGTTTTGCTTTTAAAGTTTTTTCTAGTTTTTCTTTTGTGCTGCATAAGGAGGTCTGGTATATAAAGCCTGTCAAACCCGCAGTGGCCACTTTACTGTCAGTCAGGGAGGTCAGACAGGAGGGAAGCTCTGGATGCAAGGGAACTAACAGCCAAGCCCGGTGAGTGAGTGAGTGCTGAAGATGCAAACACAGCACCGCTTTTTCGTCCATAATTTGAGCAGTGCCAGTATGAATGTCATTTTAAAATTTTGCATATGTATAAGAGTATATGCCTATGCAAAGATGGTAGAGCAGCTCAGCTGGTAGATTGTTAGTGGTTTGTTTCAGAAATGGAGCACTAGGCCTGGAATGAGAAAAGCAAATCCTTTTTGTTGTACTTTGTATGTTTTCTGGGCTATTTGTCAGCATGGAAGCGGACCTTTTTCCTGAATGGGTTGCAAAGATTTTTTGTTTTACTGAAGGCTGTGCAACTGTGTGATCAAAAGCAGAGACATGACCTGCGGCTTATCTTTCTTGCCACGTTAAATTTCAACAGGCTGATGCTTTCGAGGCAATGCCTGCAGTCATTTTGTAATTTATCGGGTTATGAGTAGTAATTAAAAGGTTGCCCTCCAGATTGTCGAGTGATGCCTAAACAGTTTTCTTTGAAATAGATATTTTAAAATACACAAGCTATTTTTACTTCACCTCATGGAGTGGGAGTGAAGTATTGTTTTTGGTGGCTCTGTGCTTCTGCACTTGCATGCACTTGCCAATATGAGCAACAGCAAGAATTTTGACCCTGACGTAGATTTGAACACACAACCTTCTGATCTGGAGTCAGATGCTCCACTGTTGCACCACATAGCCTGTTATACATATGGGCCAACAGGCTTGTTGTGTGAATGAGGTCTGACATCTCTGATTGCCTTGTTTATTCTTGTACTGGAATACCATGGGATTTTTCTTTGTGTTTTTAAAAAGGGCAAATCTGCTAATTATAAAGTCTTTAAATTTCTGTTTAAATTTCTAATTAGGATTTCATGAAAATCGTTTGAGGTTTTCCTGGAATTGAAGCCAAACAAAGGAAAGTAAGTGCTTATAAACAGACAGTGAATCTGCCTGTTGTGCTTATAAATTATTAGAACATGATCACACCCCATTCATGTGATGTGAGCTCTGTCTGTTTCTTTGCATTGCGTCAACCCAGTCGTTTCTGCTCTTCAGCCACCTAACTTGTTATTTTTTGTTACAATTGGGGAGGACTTACATTTCTCATTCTGTGAACGGCCCCCCGACCAGTGCATGTCCTGTGTAAAAGCAGCTGATGTGAGTGCGTGTGTGTGTGTCTCTCTGTTCTATTGTAGGAACAGACTGCAGTGTGCCGTGGTTAAGTCGGTTGGCTGGGTTGCTGCTGCTGCCACTGCTGCTGGTAGACTGGGCCACTTGAGCGAAGGATGACCGCTGCATGGCTCGCTATTGAATCCCGGTGAACGAACGGTGTCTCATGTCCAAACGGCGGAAGGATGGCTCATGGCAAAGTGACCATCACAGTGGACGAGTACAGCTCCAACCCCACACAGGCCTTCACACACTACAACATCAACCAGAGCCGCTTCCAACCTCCTCATGTCCACATGTAAGTGCCCGCACACACACACACACACACACACACACACACACACACACACACACAGGTGCTCATAAACATGGTGAATCACTTGCCATGAGATAGTCAATCAGAAATACCTGCATAAATAAATTAATTTGTACTTTTTAATGAAATTCCACCCTGATTGTAAAATCCCACTTTTTCACATTTTTGCCATGTGTATAGTTGATACAAGTTTTGTATGAATATCAGAAAAATATATTATCCGATCTGAAAATGCAGCTATGAAAGGAAAAGATAGCCAACCAGGAGCATCATTAATGCAGAGCCTTTGTTTATACTTGCATTTAATTGGCTCAAGATCAGGGAGGGTATGGTGGCCAGTGAACACCAAAACAGTTCAGTTTTATTTGTACAGCACCGAATCACAACATTCATTATCTCAAGGCACTGTAAAAACAGTACAAACTACTCTGTTCAAAATAAGATTAAATAAAATATTCATTGTCAAAAGACTTTTGAAGGAGTGTTGCAAGATGTTGCCCTAAAAAACACAATCAGATTTGACAAATGAGCAGAATTTGCTTGAACATAACAGCTCACTGAAATTCAAAGATTTGAGGACAATCTTCTCCGTTTTGGGTGGTGTTTGTTCCTACTCTGTGTCAGACCGGCTTCCCTCTGTTCGTTGTGGTTGTACAATGTGCCTGTGATCATTTGTACCACATTGTCATTACGTTGCTTGAACACTTTTTCGTGTTAGGGTGCCTTTGTTATTTAATTATAACACCAGTTGCTTAGTGTTGCACTTGTCTGATGTGGTTATGTTCTTTCTCTCATTAGTGGGTCAGAGGGCTGTGACCCGTCAGCCCTCGACATGAAAACACTCATCAGAGTGCTGTGTGTTTTATCTGTGGGCAGATTTTTAACACAGTGCTGCAGCTTGCTCAGTGTCCTTTCCCAGTTACTGTTGAGTTTGTTTGAGCCTCAATAAGAGGTTTGTGACTGATTGTTAGTTGTGTGTAAATGCACATTGTTTTTGAAATATTTTCACACTTTGAGTGTTGTGTAAAAAGTTTAACCTGCAGCAGAGACACGAAGTGAGTGAAGAAGAGTGACTGAGTGCTGCATGTCTTTTGTTGTAAAGTTGTTTTGTATGGGGGATGCACGACATTGGACTCTTCCCCAATATCCAATCTGCCAATACAATATAAGGTGGCTGCTTGGGCCAATAAATTATACCGATATATGTATGTGTGTGTATGTATGTGTGTATATATATATATATATATATATAGGTTTGGTAAATTACAGCTGCAACAAGTCAGAGTCAATAAATTATTTAGCCAAGAAAAGTAAATAAGAGGCATGATAGAGTTGATGGTTTTTGTTATAACACCAGTGCAAAAATGAAATTATTTGAGAAAAAAAAATAGCCCACCTATTGCATTGTTGCATATATATGTGTGTATGTGTGTATATATATATATATATGTATATGTGTGTGTGTGTATATATGTAAACTAGATTTCTGCACAAAATTGGTCATAAAATGTGATCTGATCTTCATCAAAGTCACAACAACAGACAAACACAGTCTTCTTAAACCAATACCTCACAAACAATTATATGTTTTTATTGAACACAGAACATAAACATTCACAGTGCAGGGTGGGGAAATTATGTGACAAGTATATGCTGTCTGATAACTGCATGTAAATGGAGTAACTATAAGATGATGGACCAGTGCAAACAGCTAAACTGAACACTTGCCGCCCTCCTGGTGTTGGTAGTGTTAATGCTGTGCCACTGTGTTGTTTTGGGATTCCTTAGCTGTGAGCAGTGCTGCCACCGTTGGTGCCGTCAGTGTGGCAAGAGAGACAAGGTCACCTAGCACTTTGTTACGTCATTCCATTTTAATGGGTGACAAAGGAGGTAGTAGACACAGCTCTGAGTTCATCTGACTTGATTCCTCTTTGACATTTGAAGAGGCTCCCTGATTTCTTCTTTTTTCACAATAAAAATATAGTATTTTTATACAATATTTTTTTTAGCTTTATAACAGGACAGACTGACCTCTGCAAGGTTCCATTTTTTTTGTTAAATCGGACAGCTTTTTTATGATTATGTATGAATTATTCCCTCTGCTCTGATTGAATTTTACATGTTTCATTTAGAGTCTTGGTTAGTTGTGTGTAACACTGCTTATATTCAACAGTGCTGCACCAATTAACCACAAGCAAAGTCCACTCTGAACAGCAGATTAACAATACACAAAAGAAAGATGACATAAAACATCTTAGTTGATAATCAGGAATAAAAACAGTCGACCTGATGCTTTGGAGGAAAACCCTGAAAATGAAAGTTTCTGTGAGTGGATCCTCATTTGTCATCTGGCATTTGTTTAATTTCAGATGACGAAAAACAAGAACAGATCGTCATTATGTTTGTATTCAAGTAGTAAAAGGAGCTGTTTATTTAGTGAAAAGGATAGTTTGAGTGTCAGACAGCAAGGGTGAAAACAATATGCACTTGCTTCTGCTGTTTTGAGAAACACAGCAGTGAAAATTAGACATTAGTCCGTGTCTTTAAGATGCAGAAGTGCAGTACCATTTCCTGAAACTTGAAAGAAATAATTGTAATGTGTCATCCATATAAACTTTTTTTTGCCTATATTGTGCAGTCCTGCTGCATTTCCCATTTCCACTGTGGTAGTTTTTGAATGTAAAGCCCACATAGGAAGGGGATGTGTTGAAGCTATGGGGCCTCTCAGATATGTGTTTGGATAAATACATTAGGCTGTTTCCTGGCTTCCACAGAGCCTGCAGTGTTTTACTTTGTCATTTTTAAACTCAGACTGGGAACTCTGGGATCACACATACACGCTTGCACACACACCCGTGTTAGCCCATCCCCCACTATGTTTAAGAGCTTATAGAATACAAGCTCTGTTCTGGGAGAGTAAAGGCTTGTTTAGATTTCAGAGATAATGATCAGACTTGGTCTTAGTTCCTCTAAGTCCCTCTCTCACTGCATCTGCAGAATTTGGACATTAATAAAGTTGTAACTTCACTGAAAAAGAGAACAATTTCAAGTGAGGCGGTTGCCCGCTTTTTTGAAATTCTATCCATGCTCAAATGGTTCTCTCGTCCTTGCATAGTATATTTAGATTTCTGCGATGGAGTACAGCAGTACCTTTTTTTGCTGTATTGAAAGGTATCGGTGTCTGAACCTCATATGAAAACATTCTTGCCGAGCATGTATGCTCAGACTGACATGCACACAGACATGCGCACTGTGGCAGTTACAGGCTAATGCTCAGGAACGTGACCCTGAAGTCAAAGTACCCTTTCTTCAGAGCATGGGACGTCTCTCTGTCTGACAATGAGCTACAGACTCATTCCTGCCCTGTTTATGTCTGGTTCAATTTCTGAGCCGTCGGTTTTATTTGTTTGTTTGTTTTTTCTTCCTTTTTCCCTTTCTTTTTTCCTTCAGCCCCCTCTTAAGTCATCACATGAAATAAAATGCTCAGCAACTTGGAACATATGCTTCGAGTTGGGACATTAATGGGTTTGAATCCAATTTGAGCAGGACTGAGGCCAGACTGGAAAGGATAAGCAAACTGAGAGAGTTAAAACTAATAAGGCTATAGACTGGAGAGCTTGGTTGTTTTTGAAATGTTTGCAGGTCCGTTAGATATTATGAAGAAGTTTTAAAATGCTTTAAATGGTGTTTTTTTTTTTGTTTTTGTTTTTTTAAACCTGTCCTGCCTAGTACCTAGGACATGTAATATGGTTGACTGCATGCCTTGTGGTGTTAGACAGATTTGACAACAATATCAAGTGTGTATGGGTTAGTAACACTGAACAATTGAAATTATATAAAATAGACAGAACATACTCGACAAAATAAAACATAGACAACATTAGACTGACATTCAGGTACAGTTTCTACATCAAGACCACATCAAGAGAGGGTGTCTGGACTTACAACAGCTATATCAGTTTAGTTTGTGTGTGTGTGTGTGTGTGCGTGCGCGCGCATATCAGTGCATATGTGCAGGGATTGTCATTAGATGTAGTCGGAATCTGAGTGGGGGACTGGGCCAATGCCCGGCCAATCCCCAGTAGCGGGCCGATAATGATCCAGGCATCTAGGGCGCCCAGCAGCGGGACAGAGCAGGTGAGACCCACAGCCACTACCCCCTAGACCGCCCACCGAGGAGGCACAGCCAGAGCCCACCAGAGACTGACCGCACGCCCCCCCATCCCAGGGAGGGACTGGTGGAGGCCCATGCAGGGCCCCAAGCCAAGGGGGCCCACTGAGACGGAAGACAGGCAGACCCCCGAGCCGGTCCAGGGCAGATCCCCCAAGCAGAGGCGGGGCCAGAGGTCCAAGGGGCCCCACCAAACATCCAGGAGTGCCGATGCCCACCGGTGACCCCCGCCGGGGAGGCAGATCGCTGCCCACCACAGCACCTTCAGGGAGGTGTGTCATGATGGGCCGCGGCCATCCCACCCAGACCCCCCTCAGGCTAAGTGTATGGGATCAGATCCCCCACGTCCAGCGATGTCCCCCCGCCACCCCAGCCGCCCCCACCCAGACCGCCAGCCCCAACACGGCTGAGGGGTGAGCAGGAGTCCAGCCCAGCCCACCAGGGAATGATTTGGTGGTGTGTGCATGTGTGTATGATGTGTGATATGGGGTATGTTGGTATCTAATTTAAATGGTGTTAACTAAAGCTGCGACTAACGATTATTTTCATAATTGATTAATTTGTCGATTATTTTCTCGATTAATCGTTTGGTCCATAAAATATCAGAAAACCTTAAAAAATGTTGATCGGTGTTCGTCAAACCTGGAAATGATGATGTTCTCAAATGTCTTGTTTTGTCCACAAACCAAAATGATTAACTTAACTTAATGATTTCTTTGTTATCCAGAGCAAAGAAATTGAGAAAATATTCACATTTAAGAAGCTTAAACTTTCGGAAATCTTGTTTTAATCATGAAAAAAGCTTCAAACCGATTAATCGATTATCAAAATAGTTGCTCTAGTGTTACCATTTTATTTCCTGGGGCCTTGTAAAAATCCTGCTACTAATGATTGTTTTATCTATTTCAGCACAAATTGTACTAAAAGCTTGAGTGATTCAAACAGCATTCCAACTCTAATATGAAATATTACTCGTCTTGGACATGCTGTTGTAGTTTCCTTAACTTAAAGAAAATGGTACCATATTAGATAGAGCAGGAGTGATCGCAGTTGCGTTGGCATTTCTCACTCGGTGAAACTAAGCGATGTGAGAGACTGAGGGTGTGACAAGACAACGTAACCCCTGTATCGCAATAAATACGACAACCCTACACTGTGTCCCAATAGTCCCAATAGCCGTCAGACTCTTTTTTAAAGCCCCCCCTCAGTCAAGACTACAACAGTGATTGATGAGGCAAAAAAGCTGTCTTTAAAAATGAGAGGATTGTTATCTACAATTATCAATAAAAAGCATGAAATGACATCAAGCAACAGCCATTTACTGTGGTGAACCACTATGGTAAGAGACTGCCATCATCTCCCTTAAGAGCACATAGTGAATTTGATGCTGCGGTGGGCGTGACAAGACAAAGTAACTGGTATTGCAGCTGCAACACCCCTACACTGTGTCCCCATAGTCAGGATTGCCACCAGACTCGAGACTGACACTTGAGAATAGTATATTATTATATGTTACGGAAAGCGCAGTCTGCCTGTACATCTTTACACAGAGACATCACTTGTTAATGCAGAAAATGTGACACATCCTTAAAAGATTGTGTTAATGTTCTTTTTGTACAATTATTTATTTAACAAACATAATTTACTCTAGACGACTGAGCCACATTCGTTTTAATCCTGGGTGATGAAAATTCTT
Organism: Solea solea; assembly: GCF_958295425.1. NCBI lineage: Eukaryota > Metazoa > Chordata > Actinopteri > Pleuronectiformes > Soleidae > Solea > Solea solea. The sequence goes on from NC_081138.1 coordinate 9,554,753, forward strand.
TAACACTCCCTTCTCCAGAAAAAAATCCACATTTAACAAACTCCTTCTCCTCCAGATGTATAGTCAATTATTCCTGCCTTCTGAATAATTGAGAAGCTCATAAATATGAATCATTTAATGACTTTCACTGCCTGCATCCATACACGTGGATATTCTGACACAAGCTGGTGAGGAAATGGCAGCAGAAGAACATGGCCTTCACACACTTTTTAAGCACTTTATTTTGGCTTCTTGGTAGAGAGGAGCAGCACTGTGAATGTTGCTGAGGAAATTGTGAGGATATGTTTTTGCATAGAGAGGAGAAAAGCCTGTTTAACATCTTGCAGTGTTATATGTATGTATGTACATGAATCATTCTTTTTTTATATTATTATTTTTTTTCCATTTCCATGAATGAGTTTGTACATGAAATGTTTGAGAATTGAATGAGAAACTGCTGTTTTAGCTGGTTGATTTAGCTCTTCTGTGTTTCCACTTCTACATATCTGTGAACTGTTAATAACACTTATTTCTCTTGATTTCAAGGAATGATTCAGTTGAATTTAATTTTTGATTCAGAGCATTTGTATTTTATTAGTTTGTGGTGCCATTAAGCTTGAAAGTACATTTAAAGCAGGGTCTGCTCTTGTTTGTAGTTGTGTCTTCAGTTGGGATATATTTAACTGATGATCCAGTTTCAGGATTTTTGTGGCCTATGTATGATTTTTATTTTTGTACATGTTGCCCTAATGTTCCACACTTGCCTTGCAGTTACTTTGCTCTCTATGCTCGTTTGGTTCACATGCTTTTAGTTTGTCAGATGCAATGGAAGCACTTGTTGTAGTCTGATTGCAGACCTTTTCATGTTTCTTCATTATTCAAACAGACTAATGGCCCTTTTCCACTATGGTCCCGGCTCGCCTCGCCACGGCACGGTTTAGGTTATATTTCCATTACCAAAAAAAAGTACCTACTCAACGTGAGTGAAGTCATTACTGCATGGCTGCATGAAACTGCGGTGACTTTGTTTTACACGCGACACACACACACAAAGCAGTGGGAGTGGACGTCTCCGGAGCACAGGCTCCGTCTGACACACTGGACTGAAATACAGCGGCAGTGTCTATGATGCCGCTCACTGCTCGCGATCATCAGTGCTGTCACTAAATACACCACACTCCTCTGTTAAATATTGAGATTTTACACATTTCCCTGGTAGTTGTTGGAGATGAACCCACGTTTTAGGATTGTTAAGTATTTTTAACTGATCTACAGTTTGGCATTGTCTGGCTTGATTTTTCTGTCGGATGTCTCTTCCTGTGACGGCACTCCATTATATTTGTATAATGGACATGTTTTCTAAATGAAAATAATTTATATTAAGAAAACATAGCAACTGCTAACACCATTGTGTAGGGAGCGAGACACAAGACTGCCAAAAACAAAATATCTTTCTATCTCATTTCTTAAATGGCAACATGAGCATGGGGCAGACTGAATAATAAAATACCAACTCAGTCAGATTTTCAGGCTCTTTATACGTCACAAGATATTTGGGGAACTGAAAATGCCCCACTATCCTGGAAATCTATGATTATTTACCTCATGCCTCAACATCCCTTGTTTAATTTCCCTTCCAATCAGTTTATGGAGGAGCAGTAGTCAGGCTACAGTTCTCCTGAGACAAAGAGCAGGTCCCATTTTGTGGCCTTTTCTTTTTGTTGGCCTGCTGCTGCTCATCGGCAGGAGTGGAGGGGCTTTTGTAACAGGAGAACCCTTGATTAAGTTCCCTCTCCACCCCTGACCTGCTGCTGGAGCCTTGAGAGATGGTGGTTGTGGTGGGGGGTTAAGTGACAGTTGACATTGGACAGGTCTGCTGTTTTTGAGATTTAAGCCCTTTTGATGTTTTTTTTGGGAATTTGGCATCTGAACCCCTGGAGCCTGGCATTGCAGGGTATGGTGTCTTGATGATGTAATTTCCCTATTCTGCTCACATATCCACACCTATCTGTGCAGCATTGTATCATGAATATATGTTGGTGGGTGACTTGTATGTGAACAATTTCTCACCGAAACCCTCGCTTCAAAGAAAACAGTAACGATCACAAACCAAATCTTTTTCAAACAGTGAAAGGGCCGAAAGGAAATTCAATTTGTAATTGTTATGTTCACTCGTTGTCATTTTCATTTTGCAAGTGATCTTTTGCCTGAATGAAGCCTTGGTTGAACAAGAAATTAATTTGGAAACAGCTGCACAAAGTAAATGGTACTAAGCATGTCCATCAAGAGGGAAAATTGATAACCTTGACTTGATACAGAGCTGCAAAGTGCTGATGGTGTGTTTTTTTCCTGCACTTTGTTTATAGATGTGTTGTCGTCCAGGTGAACATTAGTCTGCCGGTTTATTTTTTTCCCCTGGAGCCACTTCTTGCCCATCTCCTCAGTCTTCTTCCCATCAGCCTGGCAGCCATGCAGACTGTCAGCAGCACAATTAAGGACTGTGCTTTAATGAAAGGGGCATTAGCAGAAGCAATTTATTTCCCAGTGCAGTGCCGGAAGGTTTTTCTGACGCTGATATTCCAGCGCAGGCTTTGTGTTCTCTTACTCGGCCATTATAAAAGAAGTAACAGGACAAGGAAGCACTCTGCCTGAACAAATGGGGTGGGGGTGGGATTAAGACAAAAGACCATTATATTTTCTTTAAAATCAATTCACATTTGAGTGTTTTCCGAGCTATTTTTTGCGTCATGTCTTTTCTCCTCTCGTGAATTTCCATCATTCTGCATCTATATTGTTGGATTTTCTTGTTTTCTCTTCTTGTCTCCCACCTTTGCCTTATTCTTTTCTCCCATCTGCACCCCTTTCCCCACCACCGCCATCACTGCCTCCCCCACCCCCATTATTCCTGTGTTCATTTTGTTCCTCTGAAGTTTATTGAATTAGCACAGACAGCTGAAACGCAGAAGATAAGAGAGGTGCTCGCTCTATGCTCCTCTCAGAGAAATGGTATTGCACCGTGGATGAGTGAGCTGTGTGTTTGTGTGTGTGTACAGAAGGGGGAGGGGAACTTAGGCAGGGCTTATAGACGGAGGAAATAGGGAGCTTATGTTTTGATGCTTGTCCTGAGAATGATAAAAAGAATGTGAGCTCAGTGTTTTGTTTTCAGTTCAGCAGTGATAAGCTTTGAAATTTGTCACTCTTGTTAGTGTGATGGACACACAAACATACATTTTTTTCACCAATAGTCTTTGGCCGTTTCTCAATGCCCAAGTATGCAAGGATGTACTTGCATACTTGGGATGTATGACTGGAGTACATACTCGCCAAGTGCGCGAGTACACAAGTACGATCTTTGCAACAAACCTCTGTCGGTCTATGTTGGTCATGTTGGCAAGTGCGGAAACACAGACAGACAGACACACACGCAGAGCCACTAAAAACAATACTTCACTCCCACTCAGGGTGAAGTAACATATGTGTATGTATATATGTATATGGCATGGGCGATATGGACCAAAACTTATATCTCGATATTTTTAGTTTGAAGGGTGATATGATAACGATATTTTGAACAAAAAGTGTGTACTTTTAACTAATCACCATTAACCATTTATTAAGTTTTAGTTTAGTTTTTTGCTCAACAAAGCACAGCTGTGCATATAACAACAGATATAAACAGTAGTGTTGCCTGTTTGAAACATGTAAAGTACTATAAAAGAAAATCTATAGTAATAGCCTACACTTATAGGCATAATTGTGCAAATAACAAAAAATGAAGAACAAAAACAGGCTCAGAAATCTGGAGACCAGAGCCTCGGTGTCGGACACTGCAAACAACGAGTCGCTGATGTGTCTTAAGTCCACTTGGAGCCGAAATCTGCGGCTAACAGCTAAGCGGCTAACTGCTGGTGCTGCTAAAAACTAGTGACAACAAACAGGCATTACGTCACCCGCTCATCTTTTATTTTGTAGTAACAAGTAACGAAGATGGTTAAGTGAAATGTATCAGAGTAAAGGTACACATATTAATTCAGAAAATAACAGCGCCATTATTCTTTTTCTTAGCCACCAACTGCTCACTCTCCACCTGCACCGTGTCCGCAACATTTTCGTTCAAATTTCTGTTGTGATGCGTAGCGTGGGTGGGAGAACACTATGTAGTATGTACATGTAAGGGGTGTGATTGAGCAGCCTAATTTGGCATGTAGGCTCAGAGAGAAGCAGTAAATAGCATTTGCAAGGCAACATAAAAATAATATATAATATACCGGTATGGCAATATTGTCTCAATTACATATCTCTTTCAAAAATGTACCGGTATAACTCTTACTACCAGTATATTGCACAGTCCTAATCCTAATATGTATGTGTGTAAATATTAGGGGTGGGAATTGATAGGTTTTTATCAATATCAATGCCATTGTTGATTCTGCCTACCTATCCAGTTCCTTATCAATTCTCTTATCGATTCCTGAGTAGTTGGTAGTGGAGTAGTAGAATGGGGAAAAAAGGACTTCTACACAGTCTTCTGCACCAAAAGCAACCATTTTATTTTTTTTCCCAAAATGATGTATGCACAAGACTGTGAACATACTGAACAACACCATGACAAGATTTGGTGTAGAAAAAAAATATAGTTTAAGAATTTAGACTTATACAATAAATAAAAAACAGGAATAGAAATGTAATACTTGCTAAATGCTTGCATGCTAAATTATAGCTTAACACTCCTTTTCTTAAAAGGGACATTGTAAATGAAGTAACAGTGGACATACAAGTAAAAATAGTCATGTATGCCACAATAACATTGTTCATGTAACTTACTGCAAGTTTAAACCAGATTTCACTAAAATTATTGCTTAATACTCCTTTTCTAAAAAGGGATATGTATGCCTGCATAACATTTTTTTTTTTTTTTAAATGAAAATAACGCTACTGTAAGCTTGTCACAGTACACTTAATGAACATCAGCAATTCTTATGTAAGAATACAAGCATGTCTGCCTTTTCTGGGAGGATTCTTGAGCGCATATTAAATTAATATGAACGTTAGTAAAGTTACGTTACCGTCGTCAACGGAGGTTGCAGTGGAGCTTTGACCAGAAACGTTAGCACTCGTACGCACGTGGTCAAACACATAACATTCTTGGTAATAATGCCATGCTGGGTTGACAAACATGTTGCTAGTATTTGCACCCTTACACGATATTAAAGCATTGCACTGATTACAACCAGCAGAATTTCCTGCCTGTTTGGTGAAATGGAGCCAGACTTTGGATCTCTTTCTCCTCTCCATGACGCTTCCTAGTATTATGGGAGCAGCTGAGAGTTAAGAGTGTATCCCTATTAAGATAGCATGAGGTGTGCAATGCGTGATGACGTCAATGTGTTGTGCGTGTGAGCGACAGTGTACGGAGTGAGTGTTTTTTTGATATACAGAGAGAAGAACGAGACTTATTTACCGACAAAAAGCTTATAACTGCACTGGAAGAAGTGTTCGGGTTGATTGATACAATAAACACTCAAGATAAGGAATCAAGAGGTGTCCGTCCATATGTTTACCTGCCGTGTGGAGCTAATTAGGTATTTGAACCTGAAGCGAAGTGATACTTCTTCAGCCCTGGAGAACAACAGAGTGTCCTCCCCTATGCTCTCTAACTACGGTCGGGGAGCCGAGTAGGAAAGTTTAACACTCATGTGGTGTGAAGATCCTAGTCGTCGCAGAGTGTGATGTAAATGTACTGTGACGCAAAATTTGGGGGAACCGGAAGAAAACAGTGAACAGTGAAATGAGAGAATCGTTAATAACAATTGATAACGTTGGAGGCGTACAATTCCCGATGGAATCGGTCAGTTGGAACCAGTTCTCGATTCCCATCCCTAGTATATATGTGTGTATGTATGTATATATGTATATATGTATGTATGTGTGTATATATATATGTATGTGTATACTGTGTATATATATATATATATATGTGTGTGTATATGTATGTATGTATATATATATATATATATACATATATACAATGACAGTGCAACAGTGCACCTTTAATATAAATCTAAAATTCAAAGTTAAAATAAATAAAACTTAGTATAATATACATATATATACTAATAATATACAGTAATATACAAACTTTCAAACTGTCACGTCAAAACTTCTACATTAAAAACAAAGTAATGCTTCAACACCAAATCTAGAGACTTCTGAGCCAACGTATCACTTCAACAGGACAGGCCCAGATGATGCTGTTTTGTGCCGGGCACTTTGCGCACCAAGTGTCCACAGAGGCGGAGCTGTTCACCGCTGACAACGTCGCTGCCAAACTATAAATGTTTCATATTTTAATACACAAACCACATTTTTAAATTCGAAAATGACTAATTTCTCGCCTCAAGATTTATATTTGTTTTCTCTGCCGCTACGTTGCGGCAAAATGCATTCTGGGATACATGGCTTTCCCAAGTACGCTCAAGTCATCACCCAATGCATACTTGGAAAAACGGGCGGAGCGAGAACACATTTCCGGTTAGGAGAACCGTACTCGCTACTCGCGTACTTTTTAGCAGAACTTGTACTGAGGCTGATGACGTTGTAGTACAGAAAAGTATGGATATTGAGATACAGACTTTGTGTTGTGAATTTAAATAAGGATGTACTGCACTGTGAACATCTATTCATAGTCATTTATTAGCTCCCATATATAATTGTATAAAATATTTTTTCTTTGTCAGCTCACCCTGCTCAGTTCAACAAGATTTAAGCTGCAGTGAAACTTTTGTAATGTTTATAGATTGAAAAAAAATTGGCTTAAATTAATAGTAGGTCACATATACATTACTTATAGATGTTGTGATAAGTGCTTT